>NW_019523205.1:106162-184108 GCF_002814215.2 Seriola lalandi dorsalis | reverse complement strand
GGTGCGTCTGTGCGTCTGTGCGTCTGTGCGTCTGTGCCCCCACCCCCCCTTCCTCCCCACATGGACTCATCCCTCACCCGGGCACTATAAAAAGTCTGCTCTTGCTGAAGTTGTTCAGTCTCATCACGAACTCCACCAGGTAAGACAACCAACTGCTGTGGCTCTAACTGGGACTTGGGCTGTAGAATAGAGAGGAGTAACTGTTGGAGAACCGACTCACTCTGATCTGCCAGAGGGAGCTTTCTGTACTTTGTATGCTTTGTCGGTATTGTGAAGTAGTACAAAAAAATTTTCTCTGGAAAGAAGATACATTGAGTTTGAATGTGACTTTCATTTAATTAACTGTAACTCTGGGACAATGCAGTTTAGCCTGTGGTGATATTTTACAGTTATCTTCATTTCAAGGAGATGTAAAAATTTCTAAACTTAAGAGCCTCTGGATTGAGATTGTCTAAAATCCAAAGAGCTGATTTGCTAATGCTATGACTGCATCTTACTCTAAAACCTGGATCAGGATTACATAGCCTAGCAGTCCAGGGCTAATCTGCTCGAGCTGTCTATCTAATCTACCCAGATTACAGGTTCTTTTAATAGACAGCCATATGTTTAGTGTGAATTTATTTGGGCTGATTCAGGGATGAGTGTGTAGCTTTAACAGTGTTTTAAGACTAGTCCAATTTTTAAGTCTGCTTATCTGGCCTTCACATTGCTTTAGGTGGGGGATTTATTGGATGAACAGGTTTACACTTTTAAAGTGGATTTTTGTTCATTTCTTTGGTTGTTTAAACATTTTCAGTGAAACTCCTTTAACTGTGATACTGTGAGTGTAACATGTTCAGTGAATAATCAGAAACTTTTTTTCCGTTCTAGACCATCATCATGAAATTTGTAGCTCTCGCTCTCGCCCTTCTGCTGGCTGTCGGTGAGTACTCAATGTGCTATTTCTTACTTAAAGGAAAAACTTTGACCTGCATGCACAGCTTCACTCAGTCAGTATATAATTTATAGATAACAGTTAAAACACCTTAAATATATTTTATTTTAAATGACTTTTGAAATACCGTGTTTTCTGCATAGTGTTGCTTTTTCTCTTCCCCCTTCTCTCTCTTTTTGCTCATCACTCCTCCTAACCATTCCTTTCTTTTCTTCCTCAGGCTCTCAGGCCGCTTCCCTGCAGGCTGATGCACCTTCTCAGCTGGCACACCTCCGGGCTGTCATGGACATCTACCTGACTCAGGTGAAGGACAGTGCCAACAGAGCCCTGGACCAGCTCGATGACACCGAGTACAAAGAGCTCAAGTAAGGCCATGTCACTCTCCTTACTTTCTGTAATTGATATTTATTCAGTCACTGGTTCACTAAACTTTCTGCCTTGGTCACCTTTTACACTTCTCAAGTCATCATTTACTTTTTGATGTTTATTTAACTTTGAACTTATTTTTCTCTACTAGGACCAGCCTGTCTCAGCGCCTGGATGTCATGTACAACCAGATCAAGGCTATGCAGGGTGCTGTGTCCCCCGTCACCGACCAAGTTGTTGCTACCATCTCTGACGCCACCGCTGACCTGCGTACCACTGTGCTAAATGACATCGAAAGCCTGAAGGCCGAGATTGAGCCCAAGCGTGCCGAGCTGAGAGATGTCATCAACAAGCACATCGACGAATACCGCACCCAGATGCAGCCCATCATCAGCGAGTACTATTCCAAGCACACAGCTGATATGGAAGCACTTAGGGTCAAGCTGGAGCCCGTTGTGGAGGAACTTCGTCAAAAGGTGGCTACCAACCTGGATGAGACCAAGACCGCCCTGATGCCCATTGTGGAAGCTGTGCGTAACAAGCTCTCTGAGCGTCTGGAGACCCTGAAGGACATGGCCTCTCCCTACGTCGAAGAGTACAAGGACCAGCTGAAGCAGGCCTACAGCCAGGCACAAAACATCAACACCGATGAGCTCACTGCCCTGAAGGAAAAGATTACACCTTTAGCTGAGGACGTCAGGGTTAAGCTCCAAGCTATCTTTGAGGCCATCGCTGCTACCGTCAACAAGAACTAAATACTCTCTACCCTGTTCTTGTAACTAACCTCACCTACCTGTCTGTCCTAGATCCAACCTTTCTCTCCATTCCTTCTTTCCTTACATGCACATACAGATCACCTCCCAACATGAAGCCAATGCCTCACTGATGCATTCCTTTGCAACAAAATGGCGGAACTCTTGCTCTTTCTCTCTCCTATGCAAACACTTTACTTCATGTGCGCAAGCTCAAGCACATGCAAGCAAAGACGTACACAGACACATGCTCAGCACACACATGCTTTACTCTTCACATGCTACAGCCAGCTGCTTACATTTTATGTAGGAATTGTATGTGAATTATCACAAGTGCCTGAAACTCTGTGTAATGATGCTTGTTTGATGAAAACTGTGCTTTGACGAAATACAGCTCAATAAACATCTGACTGTTTATACTACTTTGCTCTCTGACTCTAATTTGAACAATTTTTTATGCAGGTTTGATACTGAAATCTTTTGCTATTCTTCCAAATTGATCAGTCTGTAATGACATACAGCGTTGTCTATTACAATCTACAAGACACTGCAATTCATTATAATAAAGATGATTGATGATTGATCTAAACTGTCAAAATACATAATGCAGTTTAAGAACAAATATTACCCTTTCAGGAATGTAACAGTGCACCTTCAGCTTTCTTAGAGGGTTTTTGGCCTCAGTGAGCCTCTAAGGTCATATCACACATACAACATTTTGAAAGGTCACCATTGATCAAAAAGTGCATTGAAAAAGAACAATATCTCTCAGTTCGACTTCAGGCAGGCATCCAATATATGAGATATTTCTGCCCGTGGTCATGAAAGCTGTGATTAATGAGGGGTGCAAATTGCCCTATTGACAAACTTAAGTCTTTATTAGGGAAAACCCCTTTTTCTATTTTGGATCCCTCAGGCTGGAACCCTTCAACACTGTCCCATCATAGAGCCACATGAGGATGCAGACGTAAACACACACACACATGTCACAACCAACGATACCACTAAACACTCACATCTGTAATCAGATAACTTTGATTTATCAAGCTCATATATCATATCATTTGTGCATTATTTTGGGTGTTATTCATTATTTTCAGGTCTTCCTGTGTTCACAAAACCTTACATGGCACACACACACATTCTGAGACAAAGACACATTCTAGGACCTATGCAACAACTAGCAACCATGGAAATAAGTAAAGACCTTGTCATTGTAATCTTGACAGTCTGCTATGTAGCATTTTATAAATATGCAAGAATGTCGCAATTAAACAAAACCAGAAATATCCACCTTAGTCAGTTTTAGGGAATAACTGACTCTCCAATTAGTTTGGTGTTGAAACTGTTCTCCAAGAAATTAGCCTATGAATAATAAAAGAAGTTTGGCACTGTCTTCATCTGTCCACACCCAGTAACACCAGGCTGATTAGGATGTTATTAATGTGCTACTGATTGGTCAAAACAAGCTCGACATAAGGCTTTAGGCTATATGAAACAATAGGCAGTGCAAGCAGGGGTTTCTGGATGCTCGAAAAAGGTTGTGTGTGTGTGTATGTGTGTGTGTGTACGCACATAATTCTTGGGTTTGCATGCACGTGAAGCTGTGATTAGTGCATGTCAGTGGCACTATGTGTATTGTAATGGATGAGGCCAGCATGGAGGTCCCCAGTGAGAGTCTCATGGTGTATAAAACCAGCTTGTTCCTGGACACAGAAGCCACTCGTAACGCATAACTCACCGATGTACATCTATCCTAGTAGCTAGCAGAGGACTGGGAGGAAGATTTTGCCTTCCGTTTCATGTTGAATTGAAAAGCTGTGGGTTTGATTCTGCACTGGTCTTGATGTAGTGACAGGAGTTGCTACTTGTGGTCAGAACAGGAAGAACAGACTGGAGTTAACAGAAATATCAAAGGAAGAAACGGAACGACAAATTCATTTATAATATTTGTCTTGAAGAGCTTCAAAGTATGGATAGTAAGTGTTCTGTTCAAAATTGTTTGAGCTCTGTGGAGACCACATCTCATAAATTCATGTGATGATGACAGGCAAAACATCAACAAATGTTTTCCTCTCCTCTCCTCTCCTCTCCTCAGGCCCCCAGCTGCCTCAGAACTGTGGACTATCTCCGCCCTGCTGTGCAGATGGGGGGTCACTGTTGAGTGCCAAGGCCCCTCAAGTCAGTGGGGTCAGAGTTCAGCTGGAGATGCATACACTTTGGCAGCAATTTGACCAGCTGGGCACAGAGATGATTGTTACCAAAGCTGGAAGGTAACACTCATACTCACATTTATATTATTTATTAATTATCTTATCTTGCCCTTCTCCTTTTTTTCCCTGTCTTTTCTAGTGTCACTTACCACATTATTTTCATGTGTTCATTTGCTGCAGAAGGATGTTTCCAACATTCCAGGTGCGGATATCTGGGATGGATCCTGCTGCTGAATATGTCTTGCTGATGGACTTCATCCCTGTTGATGATAAAAGATACAGGTCAGACACACATACAGAGTGGATGTGCAGTGTTTATTGTGTATATATATAGAGATTGTTACTTTCTCCAATACACAGCACGTTTTTAGTGTATTTGTGGTCTGTTGTGGTATTTCTTACATTTTTTCAAGCCCATGATTGCCCACTTATCACTTAGATCTGTGCTACTAGCCTCTCTGCAAGCTTCATCCTACCTTATTACTTCTATTTCAAAAATGTACGCGTAAACATATGTGTGTGTGTGTGTGTGTGTGTGTGTGTGTGTGTGTGTGTGTGTGTGTGTGTGTCAGATATGCGTTCCACAGCTCATCTTGGCTGGTGGCAGGACGAGCGGATGTTGCTGCCCCAAGCAGGATGCATTTCCACCCAGACTCACCCGCCCGTGGAGCCCAGTGGATGAAGCAGACTGTGTCCTTTGATACTCTCAAGCTCACCAACAACTTGCTGGATGACAATGGACATGTCAGTTAATGTCTGAAATGCAACTCTTGCAGAACAAAAGGGCATATAACCTAAGATATAAAGTACATTGTTTTGATTTTTGTTTCATAATGAAAGAACATATAGATATGTCCCTTTTTTTGACTTAGTTGTGTGTTTTCTCCTACTTCCTCCTTGACAGATGATATTAAACTCCATGCATCGCTACCAGCCGCGCTTCCATGTGGTGTATGTAGATCCAGCGCCTAACAGCCACTTAAACGCATACAGAAACTTCTGCTCTTTCTCCTTCCCAGAGACACGTTTCATGGCTGTCACCGCGTATCAGAACCACAGAGTAAGACACCCAGGATCAGTAAGCCTAAAAATAAATATTACCAATGCCCATAAGACATCTCACAATTTATTTGACCCCCTTCTCTCTCTCAGATCACCCAGTTAAAAATTGCTAGCAACCCATTTGCAAAGGGCTTCAGGACTACAGACCCCCAGGACTGGTGAGTGTCTATTAGTGATTCTGTCAGGTACGAATATAGTTTTCCTGATTAAGAAACACATCTTTCCCTTTATAGGCCAGTTGAAATCATAACTAGATCACAGTGTATCTTTATTACTGTTATCAGCTGGTAAAAAATGATAAGGCAGCAGTCTCAGTGATAGCTAATCTTTGACCTGTGTATGCTAAGGAGCTTCACACATGGCAAGCCATTTATAGTAAACTGTGAGGGATGTGAGTATAGTAGAGTTATTGGTTTTTGCATAAGCCCACTTTACTTGTGGGGTCCAACAGTTTTGTGGGAATCAAAATGCTGGACTCCAGAAGTTTTGTTTGAAGTATTGTTAATGGCTGTTTGAAGGGTAAGACATGGTGTTAGGGTTTAGGTTAGGGTTGTTACCATTGGTCAATGATGGATGTGTGTGTGTGTGTGTGTGTGTGTACGTTTAGGGTGGGTAATTCCAGGCCCCTGGCAGTGTGGTGTCCACAAGAGGGCAGAATGGAGCCCCTCACCACCAAACCTGGAGAGCAGAGAAGCTGGGGCTCAAAGACTTCAGCCAGTGAGTCTCTCTAGTATACATATTATACACAATGTTTCGTTGCATCAACTCAACATAATTAATCATGGTCAGTAAACAGAGTTTTTTAATGTCACTTTCAATCATTTTCATTTACATCCACAATTTCCACACAGGGCTTGTTTAAGGTTGACATTTTAATTAGTTTTGGGATATAATTCTTCTATTGGTGAACAATTTTCCACATCTTATTGATCTATTTGCTGACCAGATGATTCATATACAAGAGGCAGCATTAAAGAAAAGATTCTCAAACACGGGTCAATGCCCTTTATCCAGCGAAATACATTAGTTTGTTATCAAGCAGTGCTTTTGGCAGTGTAGTGACTAGACGGATTAATGGGGAGAATCTGATTATCTGAGTTAGCAGTGGGCTAATTGTTCAACAGACAGAGGACACAAGAAATTTGAACTAAATGCTGACCAGTTATACCATTTTCTCCTACATTCTCAGGACAGGAGGACCAAGCCCCATTGCTGGTGGAGCAGTGTGGAGTGTTCCAGCCCTGTAAAGACTCTGTCGGACTCACCGTGGAGAGGAGAGATGGGGACAGCTTATTAGCACCTGCTTCCTTCTTCCCTCTCGCCTCCTACTGGGACTGTGCGGGACCATCACAAGACAGAGACAACCTGCCATAAGGAAAGAAAAGCAAAAAGACTGAGCTTTGACATAAATTTGACCTCATTTAATATCATGCAGCTTGTGTGTTAAACCTAACCCTAATTCATAAGAACCCTGTACAAGTGTTCCATCAGGACCATTTAGTCTAAATGTACTGCAGTGATGTGCTATAAATAATATCAGAACATACAATAAGAGCACTACAGAGTCACAGTAGTTAAGCACTGTACATTATAGAAACAATACAATAGTATAGAAAAAAATATAGCCATAGACAAGTTGCACTTTGTCCTTATTACATTTGTCCAACAGCAATGTATTTGTTTTTTGTCTGAAATAATAAAATGACATTCTGAAATTTTGGTCGCAGATATTTTTCCCTTAGATTTAGGCAATATTAACCGTTTAGAAACCCTCTGAGTCATGGGGGAAATTTATTTACCAGGAATGTTTAGTATCCCATGATTATTTCCTGAAGAAGTGGCAAGAGAGCCAAGACATAACTCATATTGCCATAAAACTAAAAGACCAAACTCAAGTGTCTCCTTTAGAAAATAATTCTACATAATAATATGTGACATATAGGATGCAATTTGATTACAACAAAATCACAAACTAGTTTAAAAATATTATTATTATCATCATTATGATTATTATCATTTAAAACAGGCCTATGGTATTGGTTTGCATTGCAACTTTTTAAAGGGGGGTATTCCAGTTCGTTATAACATGAACTTTTACTACAAATTTTGACAACTGTCACTACTGGAGTCGTTTCATTAGACATCAATGTGGAATAACTGGTCTGGTACACGCTACCTTGATATGAATGAGTTTTCATGTTAGTTTGGGATTTAAAAAAATGAATGATTTAGATCTATTTCCTAATCTAATACAGTCTTTTGTAGTACATACTAATATGAGGTAAAGTATGGATTTCACGAAGGGATAATTGGCCTTCAAAAGGTTCCCTCTAAATGGGTTTGTTATGGTGTTTCAGTGAGGAGTTTAATACTGTTTTATTTTGAAAATGCTTACAGGAAGTCGTGTGATTTTACCTTGACGGTGGTGATGCTTGCGCTCTCGCAGCTCTGAGGGATGCAGCGGGGTGGATGGAGGAGGAGGAGGAGGTGAAAGACTGGAAGGTTGAGAACAGAATGAACGGGTCGGGAAGGGGGAAGGATGCGGATTATGGTAGCCTGACTACCGACGATGGTTTTTCGGTCGTTTGACATAAGGATGTGTGGAGAAAACGACACAGGCCTGCGGTTTGATCCAACGCACGCAGGGACAGCCTGTAATTTACGCGTCGCCGCAAATTATCTGTGACACCGAGGGTTGCATGGCTTAGCTGTAAGGGGTGGTTTCCAGCGTAGCCTATGTTGAATTTACATGTTACTTTGTCGTGTTGTCTTCTCAACAAGTTAACGTCAAGACAACCGGAGTAAAAACACAGTGACCTCGTAATCTCTTCATATTTGCGGTTCAACTGCTAACATGTTTTTAGCCGTCATTTTAGCATCATTGCCACCTGATCTCCGCTGCTCTGCCGCTGCAGGTTTGATGTCAAACTGAACGGAGCTCCGTGAGGTCAAAACCAAACATAGCAAAAAATACAACTTTACCGTGTTTCAACATGGAGGCGTCGACGTTACAGCCTCTCCGGCTGACAAGTCTCTTTATATGGACGACTTTGTGTTGGCTCGGCAGCGGTCAATCCGCGCCGGACGCCTCGGGCCTGCCTCTAGCCATCCGCGTGCCACTGCGGCAAGGCGCTCGCGCTGAACAGTCACCGTCGTTACCACCTGCAGCGGCCGAGGCTGCTGCCTCGCGGGGCAACACGGGGAGGTATCCGGCGCGCAGGCGGAGAGGAGCGGCACCGGGCGGGATCAGCTTCGTGGACATGATTGATAACCTGCGTGGGAAGTCCGGACAGGGATACTACGTGGAGATGGCCGTGGGCTCTCCTCCGCAGAAGGTAAAGGCTTTATCTACATGACGTGATGTGCTGTCAAAGCACCCCTGAACGTATACAAGTATAATCATTCTGCACAATAGACCTAACGTAACAAAGTCAAACGAATTAAAGCCAGGTACAATCAAAAAAATCAATCATCTTTTCTATAAGGATGGCATGTAGTGGGGCTGGTCAGTAGCCTATTATTCTTTAATACACTGTACAGAGTCTTTCTCTCTTTGGAAAATGCAAGTTCCTCTCCTCGTCCCTGTCTCTCTCTTCAATCCAGGGTTCTTTATTGATCATTAAAAAAAACTATATTGCCAGAGCATTAATATTAAAGACATACAATTTTGCATTAATTGGACTACAACTTCAACATTGTAGCTGTGCATCTGTGTGTGTATCACATATTTTGATCAGCTACACAACAGGTTATAACACTACAAAAGCAATAACAAGTAAATTGAACTCATCTTCAAGTACCACAGATACAGTCTTAAGGGCCTTTGCAATGTTAATAATCCTAGTATAGAAGACACTATGCATCTCGATGAGAAGTGATATCACTATAAACGTATAACACACTTTGCTAACATACAGCAGTTTGTGTCCTACTTTAATGTGTCTAATATAAGATTTAAACAGGGAATTTCAAATTAAAGGTGGCAGAAAAGTACTTAAAATATACTGGCGGATTGTCCAATACTGATGATGGTTGTGCAGTGACAGATGGCCTGTGTGTGAGTGTGTGTGTGTGTGTGTGTGTGTGTGTGTGTGTGTGTGTGTGTGTGTGTGTGTGTGTGTGTGAAAGTGAGAGAAAGGACTGAATGATACAGACAGATAATGGAACCATTAATTCTGTGGAGTGAGGAGTGCCAGCTGGGTGCAGCTGTGGTGTACAGGCTGGCACACAGAGGACGACGGATAGAGGGAGAGAGAAAGTGATGAGGTAGTAGAAGAGGAGAAGAAGGAGAGGACAAAGGTGACAGATGAAGTGAAACAGAGAAATGGATGAATGGCAGGAGAGAGGGATGGGAGAGGAGTGGATTAGAGCAAGGGAAGAAAGAGAAAGAAAGTGTGTGAGACGGGGAGTTTGAGAGAGGAAGAGAGAAACCAAGTGTGTTTGAGGGAGGATGTGGGAGTGAGACTCGGCTAGGGGCTTTTAGGAAACCAAAGGAAAGACTGTAGAGAGATGGTGAATGTGATGGAGGGCTCTGAGGTGCTAAGTGGAGGTGTCACTCTGCCGCTGAGAGACACTGATGCTTCCTATATCAAGGACAGAGATAGAAAGAGAGAGGGAGAGATCTGCCTGGTAGGGGCACCACAGTGATTATCAGTCAGTTGAGGCCAATCAGCAAAGACAGTCAACACATTGTTTTGGTGGCTAAAGTGAGTGTCCGTCAACAAGTCGTCAGCCATCATTCCCGGAGGCCTGGTTATCGTTTCAAATTTAATGTTTCATTCAATTCTTGTGCCGATATGATACAAAAGTTTTGATGCTGATATTTGATGCTTTCTTTGAGAAATGTTTTCCCACAACACACAAAGCCAAAGTTCTCAAGTTCTCAAACGTTAAATGGTGCCAAAACACAAGCAGCTGTACAGGACCTCATCCTAAATAAAATGCAGTCTAAAATTGTCAAAAATTGTGATTTGAAAAAAAGATCAAAGAGTATTTCATTTCATCAACATCATCTTTTGATACTTGTGGAGCTCAGGGCAACGGACACATTTTGGTCAGTACCAAAACAATAGCCCTACTATGGCCAGGACAAGGATCCCAAACATGAACATTAAATGATGAGATATCCAAACATAAGGGCCTTTTTATTCCACGTTGCTCCCCCAATGCACACCCCAAAAATGTTTACAACACTTTCTGCTTCCATTCCCCTATAATGCATGATCCTAACCTAGTGGACTGCTGGGTACCTGAACATACTGCATGTCTGCCCTAATGTTTCAAATTGTGATACTAAGAGAGTCTTGTTTAAACCTGTGTGGCTCTTTTTTTTTTTTTTAATGGATGTGTATGTCATAAGGACTTAATGGGTAAGAGTGTGTCACATGACCTTTAATCATGACCTTTGGAGCCTCTGACTCAAAGACAATCAAAAAGTTCAATTAAGTTTAAGAACCAGGTGGATACATCACATTATTTTAGTTCACTACCATGATGGAGCTTACATCAAAGTAAATCCAGGATTTTATTCACAATAGCAAAGTATTCCCAACCCAATAGTATTTAATGAATAAAAAAAACTCCAGAGATCAAAACCTATGAAATCAAAACATCCATTCTGCCATTTCTGCAAAAAATTAAGTGGAAACAGTTTCTTATGTCTTAGAGCGTATGTAAAGCAAGTCTTAGGCATTTCTCCAAAACAAAATATTCATGACTATTAACCAACAATCAGAGTCTAAGTTCAGACGAAAAAAATCATCCTATGGAATTAATTATTAAGAGTTCAACAGTCAAAAAGCTAATCTGCTTTATTGGGCCCATGTGGATGTGGTTTCACATTTTCATTTATATATTGCTCAGTCCTCATTCATGCATGGATGTACAGCATGTCACATCACCTTTTCCCACCTGAGCCCGGAGCTCTTCAAAAGCATGAGAAAAATACAGTAATATCTTATGTGGAATAACCAAACTGTTCTGACTTTGAAAAAAATATAAAAAATTGTGTGTTCACATAGAGCCCCATTGCTCACGGTCCAAAAGATGAGGTTTAATTTCAGGAGAAATTAGACCATATGAAAGAGTGTATAGATTTCTAATTTATCCTGGAATTTACAAGGATGTCTTGGAAGCCACACCCTTTTACTTTGTAATACCAAGCACACTGATCTTCAGGGACTTCAGGGAAACATGACCTCATGTGCATCAGACTCCAGGCTTGTGTATATTCACCAAGCACAAAAGTCCTGCTCTGGGATCAGTGACAATCTCATTCGATAAATTTACCAGCCAGGATAATCATATCCCTAACAACAAACTAATAGGCTGTTTGCAGGCCCTTAATAAGTCTCAATATATCTTGAATCAAATTACCTAAATGTGTTTAAGCCTTTAAAAGCCTCTGCATTCAGTTAAATAAAGCTTTACATAAATAAATAAATGTATCAATCTTCTTCATAAAATAGATTGAGAGTTGCATTAGGTCAAAGTACTGTGTGGTTCAGTGTCTCAGCAAGAGCCAAATGATGGGGTCTCAAGAACTTTAATGAATTTAATAAGTGATACAAGGCCTTGCATTTTATTGGAGATGCATGGTAGATGCAAAATTGTGGAAATGGCCTCAAGTCATTTACAGTAACTTTCACTTATGTTGCGTTCTGTTCTGGTAACCACTAGATGATTTTTCCTTCGTAGTGGAGGGGGAAGGGCAAATATAATGGCTGGAGCAGACAGGCACTCTGCCAGGGAGGACAGGAAGACAGACAGAGAGGGGAGGGAAAGACATGAGGTCTCATTGTGTCAGGATGCAGCCTTACGTGTTTGTGTGTGTGTGTGTGTGTGTGTGCGTGTGTTTGGGTGTGTGCGTGTGTGTGGTCATGTGCATTACTTTGTCCAGGGCCAGGTGACTCAGTATGTGTCTGAAAAAACAAAACATATTTGTCATGTGCAGTCAGCAAAATTCTGCCTAAGAGAGGAAATCACAGTGTGTCCAGCATTATTTCTGACAGCAGTGGCGTTTGTAGGGACTGTATCTACAGGCATGTGTGAGATAAACGTGATGTGGACAGGAGTCAGTATTTATTATTCTGGGATTTCAGGCCCAGCCCCTGAGACAGTAGCACTTTAGTGGATATTTAAAGAGCCAATCCATTATTGAACAGCTTGCTGTGGCTCTATGGCTGCCTGTCTCTTCATCTGTTTGGGTGTTTCTGCCAGTCTGTCTTATCTGTCTATCTAGTGTCTGTCTATTATCTCTGCCAATGTGTTGGTCATCCTTCGAACTGTGATCAGGAATCTTTAACTATAAACTATAACCACAACCTTAGGATACTGCTACCCAGAACCATAGGAAGAGTTTTGCAAACATGAAAATGCATAGTGTGCATTAAAACAGCAGTAGAACAAGAAATAGAAATTGTGAATGGTACATGAGACATGAGACATAAAGATAGATATATATCTATAAAGTATGAAGTGTAAGTATTGTGTATTTCTGTCTTTGTTGCTGTCTGTCATTGTGCTCCATTCACACATTCACTGACTGTTTTTGACTGAATGTGCAAAATTTGATAGTCACATAGAGATGCAGACAGAAGAGGAGGAGATGGGAGAGAGGGAGAGTGGACTGGGCAACCCGAGAAGAGTGGAGGGTTAGAGAAGAGACAGAGGGGGGACACTGAAGGACATTTAGGGCAACAGGAAACAGCACAGGACACTACAAGGAAGGAGAAATAGATGTAGAGAATGACTGAGAGATGAGAAACAAACTACTTGCTGTAACTGAGACTGCATTCAAAAAAATATCCTGTAAGTATAAAAAAAAGTAAAACTATAAATTTAGAAATCTGTGCCCCCACAGAAAATTGTTTTACAAATGGACATATTAGTCTCCAAGGTAGCAGAATTACAGATTTAACTTGCCTTTCAGTGAACATAATCAATTTCACAGTGGAATCCAAGCGTCAGTTTTACAAACCTATCGATTTCTGCAAAAAGCACACAGACACATATTTGATAAATTGAACTCTGTCTCTCTCTCTCTTGTTCTCTCTCTGTCTCATTAGTTGAACATCCTGGTGGATACAGGAAGCAGTAACTTTGCTGTCGGAGCGGCTGCTCATCCCTTTCTACGCAGATACTACCATCGTTCACTGTGAGTAGAGATGCATGCAAAAATATACAGCCACATTTGGTTCTAAAAAAATAAAAGGATTCATGTTTCACTTTGACTTTTCTTTAAAAACACCAGAAATAATTCATTTTTGTTCCCTAGATTAAGTTTTTAGGAAAGTTACTAACTACAACTGCAACTACGAATCTGAATATTCTTCTTTCTCCACCTCCGTTTTTCTCCCTCTCTGTTGTCTCACCATCCATTCACAGCTCCAGCTCGTACCGTGACCTCGGTAGGAGCGTTTACGTTCCTTACACCCAGGGTCGCTGGGAAGGGGAGCTGGGCACCGACCTGGTCTCTGTTCCACACGGCCCCAACGCCACGCTGCGTGCTAACATCGCTGCAATCACCCAGTCAGATCGCTTCTTCATCAATGGATCCAACTGGGAGGGAATCCTGGGACTGGCCTACGCTGATATAGCCCGGGTGAGAGCAGAGCATCACGTGGTGCTTTTAAAATCTGAAAAGATCTGCTGATAAATTATCATTTCTATTATCGTTCTGTTATTGTAATTTCAATTATCTTTTTGAGCAGCAAAGGTCTCTTTTCAGTTTGAAAATCATGAGATGTCAGAACCGAGAGATCATGCTCTTCTCTGTTGTAATCTCAAGTATAAACTGATAGAATAGGGTGTGTTTTTACTTTACATTTCACCTTGTTTTACAACTTTAGTCTTACACTGAATATACTTGAAGTATGTGTTGTGAAATAAAATTTGACAGCATATGACGAGCAACCTGGGGGTGAGAGGAGAGGAGACAGAGAGCTTCATATCAACACTTTACATCAATGTTTAACTGTTGTCCAAAAGAGCAAGAGCAGTTCAGCAAACTGTCAACTGCTGATGGAAAATGGAAATGTGGGGATTAGTGTTAATCCCCATCCCCAAGAATGGCAGTTAGAATATTTTAGCGTGCTTTCCAAGATGATGTTTATTACTTCTGTTAATGATCAAGAAACCAAAGTAGGGTAGATGACCAGTGTAGTCTTGTGAGCACTGACCTCGCTATTAAAAGGCTAGTGAGAGTCTTTTACTCCCAGATAAACTTTTTCCCCTTTTCCTCGCTTTCTGAATTCCTAATCTGGTGTAAGAGGATGATACTGTGACGACACTGGATCTGGGGATGGATGTAGGGATATAGTTCTTAATTCAAGTTCAACCTGACATCTGGAGGGTTTGATAAGAAACGTTAACACCTTATTTTTGTAACTAAAATCTTTTAATTATTGTTGCAATTATGAGTTATTTACTACAGTATTTACTTCTGAGGAAAGTAATAAGTAGTTAAAGTACATTATAAATAGTATAAGTAAAAATTAATATTTAAACTGATGGATGAAATAATAAGCATATTTTAGAAGAGGATGAGGTTTTTTTAATCTTTTAGAAATTTAAAGCTGATGGCTAAAAACAGCAGATGGGTTTAGCAATTCAGAAGTAAAGCAATCCTACCTTTCCTTCTCTCTCTCCCTCTCGCTCTCTCTCTCTCTCTCTCTCTCTCTCTCTCTCTCTCTCTCTCTCTCCAGCCTGACGAGACATTGGAGCCTTTCTTCGACTCTCTGGTTCGTCAGACTCCTGTCCCCAACCTCTTCTCTCTCCAGCTGTGTGGAGCCGGCTTCACCCAAAACTACTCCCTGGGCAGCGCTACTGTTGGCGGCAGCATGGTGAGTCACACACACACACACACACACACACACACACACACAGCATCCAGTATCATATTTGAAGCCAGTGTTGGATTCTGTTTTTCCCTGTGCTCTCAGATCATTGGAGGAGTGGACACGTCACTGTACGTAGGAGAGCTTTGGTACACTCCCATCCGCAGGGAATGGTACTATGAAGTCATTATTGTGCGTATTGAGGTTAATGGACAGGACCTCAATATGGACTGTAAGGAGGTGAGATCTGACAGACAAGAGTGATTTTATGGTCAGTCACTGATCCAACAGGTTATTCGAGAGATTTGTAATGTGTGGCTGTTTCTCTGTCTTTCACAGTACAACTATGATAAGA
The DNA here is from genome assembly GCF_002814215.2 of Seriola lalandi dorsalis. Taxonomy (NCBI): domain Eukaryota; kingdom Metazoa; phylum Chordata; class Actinopteri; order Carangiformes; family Carangidae; genus Seriola; species Seriola lalandi. Next base: position 168,590 of record NW_019523205.1, on the reverse strand, counting down.
GTATTGTGGACAGTGGCACCACCAACCTTCGGCTGCCTAGGAAAGTCTTCCAGGCTGCAGTCAAGGCCATTGAGGCAGCCTCTTCGGTCAGTCCCTACTACACCATAAAAACCTTTTTTCTCTCTGTCAGCATAAAGTTATAAATCAATTTTGGAATCAGTGAATTGATTCAGAATTAAAAGATCCAGCCTCCCCTCGTGACCCTGATTTGTAATAAGCATTGTATGGGAAAGGAAAGAATCATTGTCCTCCTGACCCTGTCTTTCAGACTGAACAGTTTCCCTCTGGGTTCTGGCTTGGGGAGCAACTGGTATGTTGGCAGGCTGGCACTACACCCTGGCACATCTTCCCAGTCATCTCCCTCTACCTGATGAGTGAAAACCGCAACCAGTCCTTCAGAATCTCCATCCTACCGCAGGTAATAACCACTATGTCCACAGGAGTTCACAAATGTTTTCATGCCTGCGTTTGACTTTGTGATAGTGTTTGTCATGTGGGACCATATGAAGTAATGTCCTTTAAGCTGGTAACACCGTTAAACACTGTTAGGAGACACAAGGTACATCAAGTACTTCATTTGTAAGTCTGAAGTCTTGGGTGATTTCATTGACGACTTGTAATGCAGATTTTTTATTTCTCTGTGCACTCCTACACATAGTTGTCCTATCCTTCAGACACACTCTTTTATATAGTCCTCAATAGAAGAAAGGCTGGCTTGGTACCATGATGAAAAAGAAATCACCACATTTCAAAGAGAATTACCTTTGGATATATTCTCTAAACTTTCATGAAGCTCTGAAAAGTCATGAAACATTTTCTTATTCAAAGCCACTAACAAAAGTCTTGGTGGTGGTCTAATGAATGAGATTTGACAGTGAGATGTAGAAGCGCGGCTCAGGTCCATAAACCTGTGGAAGGCTTATGACCTTGATGCTGATGGCTTGAGAAAAGTTTTTGTTTTCTGTGCGTTCTGGTCTCATATACCAGTCTCTGTAGCAGGTACACACTGACAGTAAACCAGGACATTTACAATGTACACAGAATTCACATACTGTATTCATGAAGAAGACATACAGAGAAATGCAATGATGTACTAGAGCTACTGGATTTATGAGTTTGAGTTGATATGTTTGTCAGTGTTGATTTCATGTTTATTTTAATGTAAAAACATTGACAAGGATCCCCTTAAATTCGGTGAGAAAGAAAACAAAAAAACTACGTGCTGAGGACATTTTACAGTTGAAAAATAAACTCATCAGAGCTCTCTGGTGGACAAATTATACAATGGTGACACAATTTATAAATGATCTCTGGGCAAATTTTGGGTATTACTGGACTGTTTTGACTGGTATATATTACTGATACAGATATGTCCATGATGAGCTCAAATCAGCTCATAATCAACACACAAATGAGCCCACAGAAAGACAATGTCCAAATGAGGAAGTTAATATCAAGAACTGTCACTTGTGGCCAAGCAAGTGTTGCACAAGGTGTCTTTTGCATAAATGCTGCCTGTGATTTATCAGGGGAAAGTCCAGAATGAACAGAGGGGATGTTAGTAACTTAGCTTCATATATACACACATAGCAAAATCATCAAAACAGAAAATCCCCGGTAAAACCCAGAATATTTTCTTCTATGAGTGTATGAATTCTACATAAGAACATGTAAAATATGTTAAAGAAACAGGAAAAATTTGTATAACTTAATGTGTACCTTTTGTGAGTCTTTCGCTAAATCTACGTAAAATTTGACAATCATAATATAGCAGTGGCTAAAGACTCAGAATGAAAGCTGGTACTCTAGGTACTACATTAGGGTGATCTTTCTCTCTTTCTGTTTCTGTGTAGCAATATCTGCGGCCAGTAGAGGATGTGGCTTCAGCCCAGGAGGACTGCTATAAGTTTGCTGTATCCCAGTCTAGCACCGGCACAGTGATGGGGGCCGTCATCATGGAAGGCTTCTACGTGGTCTTTGACCGTGAGAAGAAACGAATTGGCTTTGCTGTTAGCACCTGCCATGGTGAGGAGGACGACAAGGGGGGATGAGGAGGAGAGGGGACGGGGGAGATAGAGTGAATAAAGTTTATAGTGTAATAAAAAGAATATGAATACTAACATAAAAAGGCAAGAAAATATGAAGTAGAAAATGCAGGACAAGTGTTGAGGGTATCTAATTTACAACTTATGTACAGTAATAGTATCTGTTTTCCTGAGGTGTGTGTTTCTAAATTACCCACAATCCCAATCCCACTTTCCTAGTGCATGATGAGTTTCGCACAGCCTCTGTAGAGGGCCCATTCCACGGCGTTGACCTGGAGGACTGCGGCTACAACATCCCCCAGACGGACGAGTCCACCCTTATGACCATCGCCTACATCATGGCGGGAATCTGCGCTCTCTTCATGCTGCCGCTGTGTCTCATGGTGTGCCAGTGGCGCTTCGCCCGCTGCCTCCACCCACACGGGGACTTCGCTGACGACATATCGCTCCTAAAGTGAAGAGGGGACAACAAGGGTCATAGAGACCCACAGTTGAAACACAGGACAGATATGGACTGTGGTAAAAGGGGTGTACTGTATTATGTTACAAAATGTTGGTGCTGTTGAAGGAGAGCTTTGAAATGGTTTTTCAGGAATACAATATATACAGTATAGAAAATGCTGACTTCCGGCATGTGAGGATAACTAGAGCCATTACTAACCTGAAGGACAAACAAGGACGTCATCAGCGTCAACTTCGTCGGTTTACGCTACCTATGCAGATCAGTATGGTTAAGGGAACAGAAGTTGGAAAATAAAGTCAAATATGAAACACAAAATCATGTCTTTACTATAGATAGTGTATAAATAGACAACAGAGAAGGATTGGATTTGGAATTTTGAAAGATTTGTCTCTTAATATTGCCGACAGACTCCAGAGTGATTTGGGATTTGGGGAAAATTTCAAGAGCAAACACTAAATTAGGATGTGAGGACAAGATGTGAAACCATCATGTTGTCGGATGTGTTTTGCTATGGTATGATTTGAACATATGAGCGTGTGGTTACATGCGTGCGTTTATAGACCTATTGTTTGTGGCTTGTGAGTGAATGAAACAAGTTGATATGTGTGAGCATGCCTGTATGTGTGCACAGCTGTACTGTAAGTGAAGAGTATACCGAAAGACAAAATGATACTTATGAAGATGAAACATGATAGTAGCATCTACAAAATTACACTGTTTGGCAAATGCCAGCAAAAAAAAAATCTGCAATGCAAATCAAGCAAAAAGAGGCTAATTTGATGAAATATCAGATTGTAACAGCATTTACAGTAAAAAGTCAGTTTTGCTTAGTGTGAGACTGAGATTACTGAACACAGTCAATATCAGATGTCACTTTTTCTTCTTATATTGATAACATAAATCCATTGTACAGGAAATGTGTGCAATCCAGATCTTCTTTTTGCAAAAACACACACACACACACACACACACACACACACACATAATACACATTGCTTATCCTACTGCTGCACCATCTGAAGATTTGCACATGTGACAGCACATTACATGTTAACAAACCAAGACTTAATAGGGCTTCTTTCACAGACACAGAAACAGCCTAACTTACCACATCTTTCAATGGGGACCATAGAAGCTTGGACAAGGAAACCAGCCCAAAGTATGTTATACACTAAAGAACACTATGTATGTCAACAAGGGACAGTTTGTATCGTCTCTCAGCAAGCTGTAAATAAATAAACTCAGAACTGTATATTTATCTGTCAGGCGCTGGCAGCACTGTTGAACCAATAAAGTACTTATTGTAACTGTAAAATGTGATTTTCATTTCTTGGCACAAAACATTACCCACTAATATTAAATCACACACTTGTATATTTAAATTTGCACATGAAATATACAAGGATACAGTGTCTTCTCTCACAAATTTCATGTAATACTGAGAAATTATTCTAGTACTCAAACTAAACTAAACAATCTCCTCCTACTACTACTACTACTACTGTTTACTTTTTTCCCCTTCTTTATATTGGCAAACCTATTTGTTGGGCTGGTCAACTTTAGTAACTTTCTTTTGTTAAGAGGCCAATATTGACCATTTAAATGTTCATATGCCTTCATATGTGTATATGCATAACTACTTTAAATCCCTGAAATGTTTGAAAAAAATGCACAAAATAGGATCAACATTTTTTTTTTTTTTTTTTAATTTTGTTTTATGTTTTCTTTGAGTGGTTCACATTTCCAGAAATAGATGAGTGGAGCTGAGAGAGAGAAAGAAGAAGAAAAGAAGAGTGATTAAGAGTAAATCAAATAAAATACTGTAAGATAATATTACAGTACATGTCCATGTGGTTTATCCTATGATGCTATTCCGTAAAAAAAATGTAGAGTAATTGTTCTTCTGTTGGCCTAATATTCAGGTGAGAATATTGAAGATATTTACTTGTTGCCTTGTTGTTGATATGACTGCTCAGTTAGAGCAGCACATATTATTGGTCTGGATTTAAATGTAGATTTTGTCATCTAAACATTAAGTCTGTGAACTCTACTATAGCACAGTGGTTAAACCGTGTTGTGATATCCTGCTCCCTTTGTTTATTTTGTAGATTTTTCTTGCTTTTGAAATGCCGGGGGTGGGGCTTATATACGCGTCGCTCCTGATTGGGTAACACCTCTGTACCAAACACTGAGCATGTGCAACAACTGTATGACGTAGAGCGTGTGGGGTTGTGGTTTGTGGTTGTTGGGAAATGAGGTGACAAGCTTAACGTTACTCATAAATGTCACAAGGAACAGGTGAGGAGAAAGAATTCAGTTGAAAGGTAAGATATAACTGTATTTTCGCTATAAAACGTCATGGGTGTGGGTTCGTACCATCTTATTTCTCACGAGACCAGCAATCTCCATAGTTAGCGTCAGGAGACTTGCTATTTTACTAGCTATGACAACAACAACGCTTCAGGTGAAACTCGAGTTCCACTTCGGTTTTTTTTTTCCCCCCGTTGTTTTTAGTTTATACTGGTTTATTAATTTGATCGTGGCTGTATTCCAGTTTCACACTCGCAGCTCATTACTACCCTAAGCTAGCTGCCCAAGTTGCTAGCCGACATACTGGCTAACGTTAGATAAAAACTTAGCAATCAGCAGAACTGAGAGTTAGCTAACATTAGCTGAGGAAGCTAACGCGTTTGATCGGAGTAAAGATAACACATTCTGGTCTAGCACACACGAAGTGGGTTCACCGCGTGTCACTGAACATATGCAGCTGCATGTCAATAGTGTCTGAGCTGAGTGTTTGTTTCTAACGTTGAAGAGCATGTGTTGATAACACTTCATCTAACGTTATCTGTGTCTGAAATGGACATGTTACATATTCCTTAAAATGTGTTCAGAGACAGATATTCGGCAACAACGCAGCAATATTTACGAAGTAAACGAATTGTTTTATGTTATGGCGTTGTTTTGATAACACAATTTACCATGTTTCTATGGAAATGAAGATGATTTCTTCAACAGGTCACTACCTCGAAGTCTGATGTTTAATTTTAGCTATTGACTTTGGGTGTGGCAGAGTGGTGACATATTGATGACCTAGTAATCTTGCTGACTGGAGTCGTATTTATGTGGTTACATACACTTGAATACCACATAATATAGTTCCCCAAAAGAGTGTCTATCTCACACCTAGTACTACACGTGACCAAAGCTGGATTCCCAACTGGCCAGAGAGGGCAACTGAATTGGGGACTCTCAGATTTACATGTGGCATGTCCCAAGATAAATCTTTGTTTGATTACATTACCCTACACAAAACCTGGGGCCAGGTAGTTTTCCACAACAGGTGTACAGGTTGGTTTCTGGGTGTCTGAAAAAATATGAATCTGGCATGTATAATCTGCTGTGTGCATGAGGCTTGGGAGTGACAGGATACATACACCACCAAACAGGTTAAACCAGCCATGGTTTTTTATTAATTATATTTTAATGTTTATGTGTTTATTTTCCATTGGCTAATGCAGCTGAAGTGTACTACGTGAAAGTTTTTCCACCTTTTCATGTCAAAACAATGTTTCACTTCCGATAGGAGGTATTTGTTTATGTTCTGTTATTTAACTTACTATCCTGCCAGTGCTAACAGAGAGGCATTCATATGGAAAAGCATCTTTACAGTAGTCAAGTTGTAGAACTTTGATTTAAACACAGTGGTTAATCAAATGTGCTGTTGCCGCAGCTCTCTGAACTGGCATCTAGTTAGTGTGATGCTGTGAATCTAATCAGTGGCTTCTGAATACAGCACACCATTGATAAGCAACCAGCCACTCGTTCTCAGATTGTCCTCACTACTAACAAGACCTTCTTTTCTGCCTGTCGTTGTCTCACGTCCAGGTTGCTGTTCAGATGAAGAGGACCTGCCTGGTTGACCCTGTGTGTCACCCCCTGTTGCTATGGCAACGTCCTATTTTCCCACAGTCCTCCTCCTCCTCTTTCTGTCCTCCTTCACCCTCTTGCTGGTGACCCTCCTGCCCTCTGTTGTCCCATCGATTCCCTTTCGTTCCTCCTCTCCTCCCTCACCTTGGCCGCCACGTTCATGCGGACCAGGTCAGTCCTGGGCTGTACAGCTCCATGCTGGCCCGCATCATGAGGAGGAAGATGGTGAACAGCGCTCTGTTCTCTTGGATACTATAGCCAATAGGGTACGATACTACATTAACACTTACATTTTAATCTTTATATAGGGTGTCACCTATTTTAACAAAGCTCTGGGACTAATTCCTTTCTTCTGACATTTTCAAAATAAAACTTAGGGCTTCAATGTTTATGTAATCATTACTGACTGAGACTGTGGTTTGTTGGAAAAGTGCATTTGGTATTGCCTTGTTTCTTACTGCATAATTTTAGTTTTTACAGATGTTTTTAAAAACACAGCTTTTAGTTATTTTTAAAAGGAGATTCTTTCCTTACTAACACTGCTCTAGCTTTTAAATATAGTGTAAGCTTTAGCTTTATGCATTATGTTTATATGCAGTTTTCTGCAACAACTGCAACATGTCTCATCTGATTTCTATTAAAGTTGCCTTGGTTTTGGGGAAAAACACATAAGCCCATTTTTAGAAGTATTTTTTTCAGTTTTTATTTGTATTTTTCATCTGTATTCTCTCCATCCCAGGTAGCAGAGCAGGCTGGGCTGCAGAACCAGGGCCAGATTGGACAGCTGGAAGGCCATTACTTGCTGTGCTCTGAAAATCCCAATGCTGGATCTGTGGGACATAGAAAAAGTGTCCAGCCTGGGGATGTCCTGGCAGCCCACCCTCATGTCCTGTGGTATTCCCAGGAGAAAGTGCTCAGCCGCTCAAAGAGATCGATGGCCTTCAATGATCCCCAATACCCTAAACAGTGGCATCTGGTGAGGATGTGTATCTTTGTTCTCTTGCTCACTCAGTTTTTATCTAGTGGTAAGAGATGAATAAAGAGCTGTATAATTTTCAATATAATCAGTGTGCATTTGTTTGACACAGAGCCATTTTGCTTGTGGTCTCAGTGCCTTGCAGAGACAAAGTTAAAGAATAGTCACAAACTAAAAAAACTATCTAGCCAAGGTATTCAAACATTTACCAACACATGTAAGGTGTGATGCTCATTTACTAAGGAACAAATAACACATAAGACTATTTTAACCGCTCAGTGAGAATGTAACGTTGATCTCTTCTGTGATTACTGTTTTTCCTTTTCGTTACACACAGAATCATGGGTGGCATTAAGGGGTAGGGTGAAATGGGAATGTACATGTTTGAATTGTACCAATTAGTCACTGTTTTTTCAGCCAATGCCAGACACGCAGGAGCATGATCAGCATAACCTGCCAGACAGCTTCTATTGAAAAGTAATATTTTTGTCTCAAGTGAGGCTGAGGTTCTGTTGGCAAAGCATAAATGTGACACGAATGTGGATGTCTGCCTTTGAAAATTGAATTTATATTTGTGGATATATTTGTAGTCTGGTAACAATGTTTTCCGCACATAATGTTGTACAGTTTATTTACGTAACTGATAAGGTTGCATTCAGTTAGATTTGGTTACATTTACATGTGACAATAATGCCCCTGCTACTAAATCAGTGCTTACAGTGACCTCAGGAAATTGCTAAATTCTCCATAATAATCATGTTTACATGATTTTAAAAAAAGTCAATGAAAAGTCATCAGTGTGGTTATTTTGCAAGAAACCATTGTGGATGATCCTGGCACTCTAGAAGCTGCAGGTAGTACATACAGATCTTTACTTATGCCTTTAAATGGTTGTAGATCAGTTTGATCAACTACAGGTGAAGGCACGGTCTAAAAGTAGTTACTGCTAACCATTATTATTCTTGAGCATAGTACAGACTACTTTACCTTGACCTGCCCTTTTCAATCCTGTTCCTATTCTCCTCCTCCTCTTTACATTACCTCAACATTTCCTTATTTTTCTTGTTCTTGCAGCATAATGACATCAATAAGGGAATGGATATCAACTTGACAGGGGTATGGGAGCTCAACATAACTGGCCGAGGAGTCACAGTTGTCGTGGTAGATGATGGGGTGGAACATACGCATCAGGACATTGAGCCCAACTATGTAAGTCAGCACTATCAGATCTATGCTTACCCATCCACTGCATTTTGCTGTCATGGCTGAATTGTTTTGAAAAAGTATAAAAGGCCTAATCATAAAGGAAAGAAACAGTTTAGATGTTCACCAGGGAGACTGTGCTCTCTACTTTTTGTCCTTCTGCAAGTCGATTTTGATGCCTCAGAGCCAGAGGCGATATGCTTTCGGGTTGTCCGTCTCATTCTCGTGAACATGATATCCCAGTAATGCTTTGAGGGAGTTTCTTCCCATTTGTCAAAAGCATTCGTTTGGACTCAAGGGTGAACTGGTTAGATTTTGGTGGTCAAAGGTCACGGTGGCCTCACAAAACACAGTTTTGGCCACAACTCACAAATTCATACACTAATTATTCACAATTTAACACAAATGTCTAACTGCATGAAACGATGAAGTGATGACATTTTATATCCAAAAGGTCAACTTCACTGTGACATCATAATGTTCTAAAAAAAAACATTTCTGGCCATTATTCAATGCTGTAAGCCAGGAAGGGGAGATGGCCATATTCCCTGAAACATGGCTGGTTGGCGAAGGCATACAACTTCCAGGTTGTAATTCTAGTAACATTATAGTCAAGGTGTAGTTACTTGCAATCCAGAGTAAAAGTATCCACTCGGGAAAAAATGCTGTACCTACCTTTACTGTAAGGAGCTGTGTGCTTGCATCAGCAGAGAAAAGTTCTATATTAAAGAGAATGTCACCCATTAAACAGGATGCAAGGTGTCACACCGTATACACAATTTAAAGTTTATGGCAGGAACAACAGAGAGATGAGAGGTAGTAATGAGCTCAGTGGAAATGTTGTGGGAATTTTTAGTTTTGATGATGTCTGTGAAAGTAGTTTTGCTGATTGTGCACCTAGTCTAAATAGAATCAAAACATTTCTAGTACAACCTGTTTTTATTTTCTCAGCTTCAAAATGAAGTTGAGCTACTAGGTTTGTTGTTGTTTTTTTAACAAAAGAACCAGAAAAGCAATGATGTTGCAAAAGGTGGAGACATTCTTTCATTAAAACAATTGTGGCATTTTCAAGTACTAGGATTTTATCTGTTATTCTTGGTATTAAATCAGTGAAGCTTGCTTTTACTTTTTCTATAAACCACATACTCACAATGATTTTGTGTTCCTCTCCAGAGTCCAGAGGGCAGTTACGACCTGAATTCCAATGACCCCGACCCCATGCCTCATCCTGACGTCTACAGCGACAACCACCATGGGACTCGATGTGCTGGAGAGATCGCAGCCGTTCCCAACAACAGCTTCTGTGCCGTGGGGGTGGCCTATGGCAGCAAAGTGGCAGGGACAGACAGGAGAATTGAATTTGGCATTGCTACTCTAAACTCGGAGCCAGTCCAAGACACCAAGAAACTTGGTCCTAGAGTCATGAACTTCTGACTTAGAGGCTGACAGTATTGTTAAATATATGTGGTGAAACACATGCTTGTTCTCTCATCAGGTATCAGAGTCCTGGACGGCCCGCTGACAGACAGCCTGGAGGCCATAGCCTTCAACAAGCACTACCAGGTCAATGACATCTACAGCTGCAGGTAACAAACACATCTCTTTCTGGTTCTGTTAGGTATTTCCATTAGGAAAGTGGATTTTATAAACAATAAAGTATCATTCTTTGACACCTTATTTGCAATTTAATGTCTGTATTTTTTAAATGTAATTTAGTGCAATATGTTACTGTGCCTTTGAGAAAGTCTTGTTTAGATTCTGATTTAGATTGTTGTTTCCTCCAGCTGGGGTCCCGATGATGATGGACACACTGTTGATGGACCTCATCCCCTGGGCAAGGTAAGACAGACTGTTTGTGTGCAGTGTTCTTTTTGTCCTGCAGAGGGCAGCAGATTGCAACACATCAGATACAGAGGAGAAGACTAGTAAAAAAGCTTTCACTTATTTGGTTTTTCTCTGGTTCTTGATTATATAATGTATAACCTTCCTTCTTTTTATCATGGCATGAAATTTTTCTCCTCCACAGGCAGCACTGCAGCACGGGGTGATTGCAGGCAGACGAGGCTTTGGTAGCATCTTTGTGGTTGCCAGTGGCAATGGAGGTCAGTTCGACGACAACTGTAATTATGATGGCTACGCCAACTCAATCTACACCATCACAATCGGTAAGACACGCAGACTGGCGGGTGTGTGAGTGTGTGCATCTGTATGCTTTTTTTGTGTTTTGGGTGCGAACATATGCACATAAATAATCACTTTGTGTGTTTCTGTGTGTGTGTATGTTGCAGGAGCAGTCGATGAGAAAGGCAGGATGCCCTTCTATGCTGAGGAGTGTGCGGCCATGCTAGCTGTTACTTTCAGCAGCGGGAAGGACCATGCGAGGAGCATTGTAGGTCTCACTGGAACACACATGCACACGTAAACACTTACACACGTCACACAAATGATGACTAGACTCAAAGAATGCATGAATGGTGGCACCAGGAACAACAGCAGAGCAGGAAGTCAGTGATGAGTTACCCTAAACTGGAAGAAGGCTTGGATAGATGATGTTATCATGTAACATTCTCTGGAGTAGGTCAAGTCATAGTGAATAAGACTTTCAGACCTTACCAAGCAACTGGACTGAGGGCACCTGAAAAGAGTCTTAGTCTGACTGGTAAACCAGTTTGTGGTGTGTACACTAGGCAGACAAACCACAGTATTTTGTGTTAGTACTGTAGCTATGTGATTTTAGCTTTAATTAAAAATCTAGACTTAGTTGAAATTGAGCCGTCCAATGCGAAAGCAAAAAACTCTGAATTCTCCTTCTGCTTGGACTGTGTCTTGAAGCCTCCAGATACCATATTCCACAACATGACATTAAAAACCGCACATCTAAATTGCTCTGTGTGGGACCTGAAGTGTTCTGCAAGCTTCAATTTTAGTGAAGGTGACAACTGTTTAAAAGTTGTGAGAGAACAGCTCCACATCAGGGAGACTATTTTCATCTGAAAACAATGACGGACGATGACAGGAGTAAGGGCCCATTAAAAACTACTGACCTCTATTTGCTGCTGTTTGTGGCTGTCACCATGGGAACAAAGTTTGGACCGGGGATGTCATCGCCAGGGGGAGAAGAGCTTAGCCAGGATTGGGCTCTCTCTGGAGAAGACTGATCCACCACTGACCACAGTATAGTCACAGGCCAAGTGTTTACCACACACTGCCCATTTGTGTATTATTCTGTAGAAGCCATTTAAAGTCCACCAAGAACAGCTGCTGTCACAAATCCATTGGATCACAGAGTTCTGAGTCTGAGAGAAAATCATGAGAAATCCACTGATCACTTTTGAATATTTGATGACAGTTTGTGCATTTGACTTTCAAAACGTTCCTGTCAAGCTTTTCTGCTGAACGACTGAGGTAATATCTAGGTGCTGATGCATGAAAGATTACTGTATTATGTAAGTAATAGCTGGAGCTTGTACATGGTCACCTCATAAACTGCTTCTCTGGAAGAACATGGCTGTCCCTTGAAACCTTCCACATAGCTGGAACAGCTGTTGGAAAAGGCCCACATGCCGCCTCCATGTAAACACACAGGGCTGGGAATTCCTCAGCCCACATCGCTGTGGTCCTTCTGTCAGGCAAGCTGTCACTAATGTGTGCACCAGCGGGTGGTGTACGCCCGGAAAACATATGTGGCTTGCTTGCAGTTGTGGGCCTTGCATATAGTGATTTGCATGTGTGCCACTAGATCCTACACATATACGGATGATAGAAGAAGTTATGAAACAATATTAAACAATATTAAGAGTTCATCTTCTCTTGCCATGTCTGCTCATAAACTTAATCCTCTCTATAAATCCATCCCCTCCTACCTCCTTTTTGGTCAACTGCTGACTGACAGGATTTTAAACTATGCTGCATTACCATTCTCTTTGTATTGACATTTTTATTTCCTAATCTTTTTAACAGTTTTCTCTTCTTCTTTTACTTCCTTTCATCTTCCTAAAGCTGAACCTTCCCAGGGCTTTAAATTGTTGAACTCTGGCCACCCGCAATAAATATGTCGTTTTGTGACACTGGTGCCTGGGTAAAGTGTTGGTTTAGTCGACTGAGCCTCCTTGCTCATGACTTAGATCATTTGTTTTGGGTATACCCTATAAGGGGTTTGTATGTGCCCATCTCTTAATGTATAGCTAAATATGTAAGTGCCGTTTGATTGTAGTTTATGTTTGGCCACTCACCAGAGCTATTACCAGCTTGGCACTGTTTGCACATGAACTTCAGCCCATCTGTCTGTCTCTGCAGGTGACGTCAGACTGGTCCATGCGACAGGGGACGGGCTGTACGGAGGGCCACACCGGCACATCTGCTGCAGCTCCCCTGGCGGCAGGAATGGTGGCCCTTATGCTGCAGGTCCGCCCCTGCCTCAGCTGGAGGGACGTCCAGCACATCATCACCTTCACCGCCACCGAGGTAGGTCTGATGAAATTTCCTGCTGCACCAGTCATTACTGTAAACATGCATTTGTAAATATTTCATTTGACTCGATATTTGTATCAGAACCTTTCAGGAAAACCCCACCTTTAGGTACTGTGATCTGATCATACGTGGCAAATTCCTCAGAATGAACACTTTGGCATAACAGAGAGTCATCACTTATGGCAGTGCTGCTGTTTTTTTTTTTTTTTAAAAACTGCATCTGAACTTGATTGTTTTAGTCATATTTTTTTGTTTTGTTCTGGCCATCAAAGTCCTGTCCAGAAAAGTTTGGCATAACATTATATAAAAATAATCTTATAAAACAAATATATCTTACCTCAGCCACTTATGGAGGTGGGGTTCACTGGTGTTCCTAGATGTTTTAGTGCACTACTACTACTACTTGTTAGAGCTAGTTAGGTCAGACCACAGCAGTTCACAAGGTGACACAAAATTAGATGCTTTGTCTAGTATGGTAATGTAATATAATATTTAATGGCTTAAACCAGTGGTTCTCAAACTTTTTCTGTCATTCCCCCCTTTGAGAATCGTTGGCTTAAACTAACAGTTGTTTTCAACACGGATAAATATTATGATAATTATTTGATTAACTGTTGAATTGTCAATAAAGTATCAGAGGTGATGTCCTCAAATTGCTTGGTTTGTCCAAAAGCAAAATATGTTCAATTTACAGTGAAATAAAATGGAGAAAAGCAGTAAATCCTCACATTTAAGAAGCTGGGAACCTAAAATGTTTTGGGCACTTTTGCTGGATAAATTACTGAATTTACAATCAATTATCAAATGTCTTTTCGTTTTTTTCTTTTTTTTTTTTTTTGACAGTCCACTACTGAATGAAATGACAAATGTTTTCACCACTGATACCATCATTGTGTAATTGTTCAGTGTATAACAGTAGATCCACCTACATCATTTAGTTCAATAGAGCACTGATAACACTATAACAGCAAAACAGACTGAGGAATAGTTTTACATTTTTGGGAAATTTGTTTTCTTTCCAACAGATGAGGAAATCGATACGACCTTTGCATCTGTCCATTAAATATGGAGCTACAGCAGCTGGTTAGCTTAGCTTAGACTAGAAACGGGCGGAAACAAATACACCCAACACCACCACTTTCATCCCCTCTAATTTTCTCTGTTCCTTTAAAATGTGGGTTATTGTGGCTTTTATCTCGGCTCTCAGTGGAGAAGATGGTATCTATATCGTTTGTTTGTGAATTTATATTGCTGCATACGAGCAGAAAGTAAACTTGCCTGTGTGTTCTCTGTATTTGTTTTAACAGTGCGACAGCAGTGCAGACTGGAGGGTGAATGGAGCTGGTTTCCATCACAGCCACCAGCACGGCTTTGGTCTGCTCAACGCATGGAGGCTCGTCAATGCTGCCAGTGTACATGCATACATTTATACATCGTTAGGCCTGCAACATCACTATTAATTAATGTCTGGGAAGTTATAAACATGTTTTATTTTCTTTTTAATTCACACAAAACAATTTAACACAAAAGCTCAAAGTTTTCTCTGTTTCACAGGTGTGGGAGCCGGTGCCGTTCCTCGTGTCCTATCAGAGCACAGTCATTAAAGAGGAAGCGCCCATCGTGACCTATCCGGACGAGCTGATTCGTACCTGGAACGGTAACTCTTTCTGCTTGTCTGCTCCCCTCTCGCTCTCTCAGCTCGGTATTGGACAGTTGCTTGTCGAGTTTACACACTGCGCTCCATAGCTGACTCCCTGCCTCCCTCCCTGCCTGCTCCTCAGTCAGTCTCCCTGTCCATATTAGGTAAAGTTCTCTTGTTTGTGAGTTCCTGTGTCCACATTGAAATAGTGGGTGAGATTTTTCCAGATTGCTGCTTTTTCTTTTTTCTCCTTTTTTCTTCATTTTTTTTCCCCCCTTAATCTGTCTCTGCATTTTACAACTCCTCTCTGTACGTTTTGTTCCTTCTTCACTTCCCACCACTATGATTCTCTCATACTCAGCTGTCTGTGTATGTGATCCGTCTCTTTTTCTCTCTCGAACGCAGTTTTTCACATATGCTCACGGTGACCTCATTCTAGCAGAAACATTTCCTTCTCCCTCGTCTCTTTTCCTCTCCTCCCTCGATTGGTATCTTCCCTCTTTATGGCCTCGTCCCAGTCAAGAGCCTTGCCAGAGACCAGTGTGTGTGTGTGTGTGTGTGTGTGTGTGTGTGTGTAGTCTCATGTAGCTGGAGTTTCTTGAGGACAAAGCAAAGAGTTGCTGATGGTTACAGAGCAGACTGGGCTTAATTTCAAAAAGAAATTGAGTCACATTAAACTCCTGTAACACACATTTTCTTCTTTAACCCTCTGTTGAATCAGTCTTGGTCAAATCCCCGACAGGCTGTTTGCCACTGACAGTGTTTAGGTCTGTCTGTCACATTACTTAGCAATGTTTGTTGTCCTAGTTTCTATGTGTTTTGGCTGCCTTATTGGCTAATGCCGTGTCCCTTAAGTATTTTAGATTGCTGGCTTCCCGTGTGAACACCTCCACCACTAATGCGTGTTACTGTGTTTATGTACATGCACGCAGTGACTGGCTGTGACCTAATAATGGCCAGTCAGATTTCCACGGTGCTGTAGGTCGAGTTCAGGGGTCGTGGGTTGAGCTGTTTTATGAAAAAGCAGCAGTTGCACAAGTGTGTTTGAAAGTTTCTGAGTGAAAAGTAGAACACATGAGAGAGGGGAAAATGTACAACTACCATAAGCACTACACCTCTCTCCCTGTTAACAAAGCATGTTTAATGTTCAGAATTTATTTTAGGGACCCACCTAGATAGATTGCCCCAATCATTTGCAAATACAGATCAGAATAACGGGTACAAATTCTAATGTTTTGCATGTGATCACCAAAGAGGAGGATCTTGCCCTATTAATTCAGGCGCTAGACAGATCAAGTAACACAATCTCATAAAACTATCACAGCCATTTTCAGGAGCTGTGATCGTGAGGTGTCAGCCATATTTGGACTAAAAGTTTTTTTGGCAGCTGTGAGACCCCCTGGCATTAGTAACCGGGGTATATAGAAAACTATGTGGCAGTACTTAAAATGAATAAGCTGGAGGTTGGGGAGGAGCAGATGGTATTTTCCCACACATTGCCCCAAGATATGTCTTCATCCTTTCATCTCCGAGCATTGACATGCCCTTCTGTTGCCTGGACCATAGTTTAACCAAACTTTGTGTTGGGAGGGATTTATCAGGTGGATATAGACTCTCTTTAAAAAGTCTGTATAGTAATGCTGTTGAAATCATTGAATACACTCCATCTTCTCCACTGAGTTCACCCGCCATCCTCCCTTTCCTTCACTTGTCTCCATCGCCTCACCACCCCGCCCTCTGTCTTACTTTATTTGTGTCCCCTGACTCTCTGTCTCTCCTTCCACACCTCTGTTTACACTCCTCGCTCCCTTTGCGTCCCTCCCTGCCCCAAGGATGTGTTCAGCCCTACATGGTCAGAGAGCACCATGGCTCATTAGTAGTCAGAACCCAGGAAATGCCTAGAAATTACCAGACACCCGCAGTGGGAGGCCGGGAGGTGGTCAGGAAGATGATTGATAACACTTTCATGGAGAGAAGGTGGAGGGGAGACACTCAAGAGTCTGATGGAAGATTGAATTTAAAAAGAATTAGTTCCAGTTTTAATAAGATTTTCTCTTAGTTTACCAGTGTGGCAGGCTCAAAGCTTCATGCTTTTCACCCCATCACATCAGGTGTGATATGCAGTAAAAGCCAGTAATGCGATAATACGAAACATTGACTTTAAAAATATGTTAATGTAATAAAGTTTTTATTGTAATACAATCTATCACATTAGCGCATTAAATAGCCATTCTTACTTTAAAAAGGGGTGTATATAATTCATGTGCAAGAGGAGAATAACGAGCAAAATAAAGTTATGTTACATTACTCACTAATATTATTACAGATTCTGCTTGAAATATATTTAATGTAATGTGATAGTATTTAACTTTATTTAACCAGGAAAGTTCTTTTAATAGGATTAAACATTGGTTTTGCAGAAGTGTCTTGTCAAAGATAGCAGAAAACTAAAAAATTATAATTACAATTTTAATCTAACAAGTGATTTTTTTTAATATAGTGTTACATGCTTGTATCTTTTTGACTCATTCAAAAGGGTTTGCTTTCTTAATTTTTAAATTTTTTTAACATATTTATTCATAGAGTCCACAGCCCTGCTCTCAGCTCATTGAGGCTCTACTGTTCTGGTTCTTCATGCTAAATGCTAATGCCAGCATGCTAATATGCACACAGTAACAATGCTATGCTACTAGCATGCATGTCTAAAAAAATTTTAAACTATTTAATGATGGGTCAAATTTTCCCACTTACAGTACCGTATCAATCCAGGACACACAAACACACGTACACAAACACACACACACACACACACACACACACACACACTGAGCTGCTCTCTCCTCTCCCTCAGTCTCTGCTGCCGACCTGAGACAGTCTGGAATGGAGACACTGGAGCACGTGGCCATTACTGTGACGTTAACCCACCCTTGCCGTGGCAGCGTGGAGATTGTGTTGATCTGCCCCAGCGGTATGATGTCAATCATCGGGGCACGGCGTGTTATTGACAGGTGCGCACGCACACATACACACTCACACGCACACATAGATGTCTGCTCTGGTATCATGTTGAATACAGTAAAACAGGACAACAGAGTGTATTGAAGTGATTCGGAAATGCTCTTAAAATGATAATAGAGGGAGCAGTGATCATACTGGAGGTAGGATTATTCATCTTAAAAATTACATATAGCTCGTGTTAAATTGTCTTTATTGTCAAATGTCATATGAATATTTTTGATCTGATGATGTGTGTATTTTTGTGCATACAGAGACCCTGCAGGCTACCAGGACTGGACTTTCTCTACTGTGCGCTGCTGGGGAGAGAGAGCTGAAGGCCAGTACACCCTCAAGATATCTGACCACAGTAAGACGCTGCTACACACCCACACACCGATACACATGACAAGTACCGTGAAGTGTCAGCAAAGGGATGGGAATGTCTTTCCGAGAGTCAGAAACACAAACACACACATTTCTATGTCTTTTATGGTAGTCGTTGTTTGGGTTTTTGCTGCTTCCTTGTGACCTCATGTACTTCGCCTGCCCACGCTGACTCTTCTCTGTGATCCTGCAGAAGAGCCATCATATATGAAGTGTGCAGCTGTGGGAGTGTTGAAGCAGTGGAAACTGTCCCTGTATGGCTCCTCTATGACCTTCAGTGAGGTCAAGGAGAGACAGAGGTAAGACCTCATTCTCTTTTTTTTTGGTTCTCTTCCTGGTGGTCCTGTTTTTACCTGAACTGTCTCTGTTTTCATTCCCATTCATAATTATTTGTTTCCACTATTTTTTATTTTAGTATCTTTAACAATGAACTTATTAGTTTCTCGTATTTAAATATTAAAAATACTTGTAACCTCAGTTTTGCCAACTTAGAATATATTCTGAATGCTGATTGGCTGTGCATTGATTGACAGGCTGGTGGAGGAGGCTATGAGTGGCAAATATCTGGACAGCAGCTTCTCTCTGCCCTGCCCTCCAGGCCTGGACATCCCTCCTGAGATCGTCAACCCCTTCACCTCCAATAACCTCAAGGTAAACTCGGCAGCACACACCACTTATTTACAATGTTGATGTCCTAGTGTCCCTCTGTCTTTATTAGCCTTTTGTGTTGTCTGAGCCATCTCTACTTGACAGGAGGTTACAACTGTGTTCCTTTCCCTCTAGAAAATATTACTTTACTGCACATGTTCCAACTTTCATGGTTGTTTTTCCCTCCTCTCCTGCAGTTCCTGCTGTTACTTGGCTGCTTTGCTCTCTTTTGGTCTCTCTACTACATGCTGGAGGTCACGCTGGCCCACCTGGACCTCAGGGTCCTTGTCTGCCTGCGCAGGAGATGGGGACGTCACAGGGCCAGGAGAGGGCGCCGAGGGAGAGGAGTGGAGGATGCAGCGGTAGAAGAGGACGGGGAGGAAGAGGAAGTGGACTCAGGGGTGGAGTTGCATGCAGTGCTGGACTCGGAGGCCAAAGCACCGTTTCTCAGTGGAGAGCGGCTGGTAACATAGCACTGAGCCAGACGATGGGTCTAAAATGTCTCAGGCTTTGGCCCTCTCCTCTCCTCTCCACCCACCCTCCTACACTGCATCTGACACCTGTAACTGTGGTGATGGCCTGCAGATGAACTTGACTGAAGAGTGGACTCTTTGTCCTTCTCTGCATTCCCCAACACGTGGCCTTGTATGAAAATCTATGTATAAGTGCTGTTACTGTGTGTGTGCGTGTGTGTGTGTGTTGTACACCTGTCCCTCTAACAAACGTCCTCATAAGGAAACAAAACTGATGACAATCTTCCAACATGAGGATATTTTGCCAGTCCTGGGGTTAAAGTCCCCATCAGAATTAAGTTTAAGTCAGAGAAAGTTTCAGGCATGAACTGGAGAGGGACCTGACCGGGTCCTAGTATAATTGCATGTTTGCATGTGTGAAAGGGTGTATACAGTCTGTCTGTATGTAAATATGCTCCTACAGAACAACTGAGTCTTTAAACCAAGAGAAAGATGAAAACATGATGTGCACTATAGAATGGTACAAAACTGCTGTATGTGTGACTGAGTGTGTGTGTGTGTGTGTGTGTGTGTGTGTGTGTGTGTGTGTGTGTGTGTGTGTGTGTGTGTGTGTGTCCTGTGTGAGTGTGCCCTGTGTGTGTTGTGACATGAGTGGATGTGCTTGTAATATGCAAGGTCTTCCATGAAAAAGTGTCTTCAAATGTGAGGTTTCAAGAGTGTACTGTATTTTAAGAATAAGATTTATTTTCTGAGGTGATTTTTTTGATTTGTAATTCTGGGGTTATTATCTGAGGGGTTATCACCCAACTACTGAAAAAAACTTGAAGTGGGACTTTCAAGTGTAGGATTTGCAGATGTATTTTTTTTACAAAGTGTAATATATACACAATGTGTGCCTGCTATACAGATGTATACGAACTGTGTTTCGTGATTTGTACAAAGTGTTTTTAAGAATGTATTAAAGAGTTTAATTTTTTACTGTGAAGGAGTTCTTGGAGTGATGTTGGAAACTGTGTTTTGCTGTGCAAGTCACAGGTTATGTGAATGATAATTAAAGATTGTAGATGGAAATCAGTGAAACTCATCATTATAACAATTTGTTGACAATACTTACAGCTGAATGAAGATAGTGGTTTCTGTGTGCGATATAGCACTTAAATTGTCTGAGATGGTAGAACTGGAAAAATAATTATTTTAAATAAAAGAATGTCTAGCTATGCTAACAGCTTTGTCTGTATAGAGTTAAGCAAAATGCTAACATGCTGACATATAGCAGGCATATTGCGGTTTGTGTGGTACAGGAAGAAATTCATCAAAGATGGTAAAAGTGGGAAAAACAAATCCATAAATAATTTAAATCCAAGCAAGGATTTGTATGAGACAAAATCTTGCAATGCAAGATTAAGGGGCTCAAGTTTGTAATATGTGTCTTTGTTAACAATTATGTCTCAACTACCTGCAGTGATGTCCATCACACTTATGGTTTTGAATCATAGTCGTTTGTATTTCTATTTCCCTCATTGAAATTTTTCAAAACTGCATTTCATGTATTATTTCTACCCACCACTTATTTAATTGAAACTCTCCAGAGGTAAAAGATGGAAGCACATTTATTAAGTCTGTCTTCAAACAACACTCAATACCCAGAATCACAAAGTCAATTCAGAGATGTATTTCAAAGTCATTATTTAATAAGACAATGTACAAAAATATGGGCACTGATATGGCAGGCAGAGCATTGTGGGAAGTGGTGGAACAATATTGTAACAGTAAAATTAAGGAGTAGTTACTGGTATGCCACAGGTTGTGTCACCACTATAATTGAAAAGAATGTCCCTTCTGCAAATTACATACAAAAATCGATCTCTGAGTCAGAATCCAGAAGCAATAGCCTATTTGTAAAATTTAGGAAACCGGTGCCATGATTCAGATGTTTGGTACACAGAGATGAGACAGTGCTCAGTCATCTGTAATATCAATGCTGTTTCATATTAGGAAGGAACAACATGACTTTTGGAACATGTTCGTCTTCGTGTTTTTAACTCCAAGGCAATGAGTTGGTCATTTTTATGGTTATTTTTTTTATCAGTTTTACTGGTCCTAACTGCAGTGGGAAGGACAAAGCATGGTGAGCTCTGCAATGGTCACCAGTGTAAGCATCTACATAAGGGTTCTCGGGGCAAGTGTCAAGACTAGAGAGGAGAGGGAACTTTTTAGAAAGTTAATCATTTCTAAAGCAGAGAAGGTTTTACGATGAAAGGGGAGGCATTAGACGCTTACAGGCTCTTAGAGGGTGTCAGGGGCTGCAGAGGTTTTGGTATCTTGTGGCTCAGTGGTTTTACATGATCTGCCGGGGTCTTCCGTAGCTCATACCCTCCTGACTGGCTCCCTTATTGGAGCCCATCTGTAGGCCAATAACATTTTTGCCCGCCTTCATCTGCTCATCGCTGAAATCTCGCTTGTTCTCCTGTGCTTTCCTGCAACACATCATTGAAAATGTCACTAAGTAAGTAAAACTAAACTCATTCTAATGGGGGACAGTTAAATAAAGACATTTCCATTTCACATCTTTGACTTACTTGAAGAACCAGCTAGGGTCTCCTTTGTATGTGCCTTCATCCTTGGTAACAGCCAAGCTGCCCAGAGCCGACAGGGTCCTCTGCACCGCCGCCAGGTCCTTCCCTGTTCCAACACACATACAGTACATCATCAGTGTACTGTAACTAATGTAACTGACCGCCATCAGTTACATTATGATGTCTCCATACTTGTGCATTGTCATATACAAACATATGTGCTTAAAACGTAAAAGTTTTATCTTCTAGCTTTAAATATTTGCAGTAGCTGAGGAATCAGAATGAGTCTCTGACCTTCCCAGAGGTCCACGGTCTGGAACATGTCAGTCTTGATGACGCCATACTTCTCAGCAGCACTGAGGAACTGGGAGATCTGCTCCATCTGTTTGAAAGCCATGGGTGAGGTGTGGGCCTTCTTGACGGGACCGTCTCCAGTAGACAGACTGTTAATCAGCGTGATAAGGACCTGTAGGAAGACGAGATGGAGCGACAGACAGGAAGAAAGAAGAGTCACAAAAGATCCTTAATCTGAAAGCAAATTCTAGAAAATCAATTAACCAAACAGACTAAGTGTACTCACACATCCGTCTTTAAGCCAGGCCTGGAAGCCCATTTTGCCGGGTTCTGGATTCCCCACACTGGAGCCACACTGACGGGCAATCCACTCCACCAGGATCTGCTCCAGTTCAGGGTCATACTTGCTGTCAATTTTATCCTGAACCTGCCGGCTCATGCCGTAGGATGGACCTTTGTTAGCCATGCCGCCCTGAAAGGTGAGTGTGAAACAGTGGAAGAGGGGAGTGAAGATTGAAGTTGAAGAGGTGAAGAGATGGAGGGAGGGGAGGGACAAACAGTGGAGGTAGATGGGTGAGGAAGGAATAGAGGAAAACAATGAAAGAAGGAGACAGTCGAAGAAA
Source organism: Seriola lalandi dorsalis (assembly GCF_002814215.2). Taxonomy (NCBI): domain Eukaryota; kingdom Metazoa; phylum Chordata; class Actinopteri; order Carangiformes; family Carangidae; genus Seriola; species Seriola lalandi. The sequence continues at coordinate 145,869 of NW_019523205.1, read as the reverse complement.
AAATACATTAGGAAAAATTATCTCTGGAGAGACTGAAATCTGACTAAATGTGATGGTGAGCAGTTGGATTGTCACTGGTATCATCCTCATCTTCCATCTTGACAGTTTACAGCAACATAACAACATACAGATTTCATAAACTTACAGTTTTCTTGTGTAACATCTCCGTACAAACACCACTTAGTCCAAAACAATTCTTTTCTCATTGCAGTACAATTTGGACACATCCTCCAAACATGCATAGGTGTGTGAATAATTTAGATTAAGGCATATTTTACTTACAAACACAGATACTCCTTTCATGTATATACTGCATATGAAAAACGCCGAAGCAAACATTAACGACATGCATGTCAAAAGCGTGTATATAAGCGTAAATGCGCAGCGCTTCATTTGAATACCTGTCTCAGAACAGCGGCACTAACAGCATTGTGTCTCCTAATGCACACCATTTAGCCCAATCAGGACCTGTGTCTGAGGCAAAGTGGTGTACAATGGGAGCTTTATTTCAGCCAGATGGTTTTTTGCATATTTTCTCTTTTTATACACACACACACACACACACACACACACTCTCTCTCTCCCCCTTTTGGTCTCTGTCAACACATACACATATCGCTGCCAGCATGTTTTTTTTTTTGTTTTTTTTTCTTTCTTTTGTTTTATGCTTCTGTATTGCCTTTGGGCCAACAGCCAAGTGCAAAACCCATGTCAAAGTGCTGTCTGCACCATCCAACCTTTGCTGCCATCTTGATGTCAGGTCACTTCAACTTCCTTTTCCTGGAGAGGTTCAAAGTTGAAATGTTAAAGGTTAAACCCAGGAGTTGACTGGAAGAAGCTCATCTCTGGCATAGGGCGGGGAGTCTTATTACAATGGGCAACAATAAACTTCTGTCTCACAACAATAAGCAGCGCTGTTTGAGTCTTTTTTTTTTCCAACTGGCTGTACTATTTATTCCATAGAGTGACAGAAAGTCAAGTTGGGCCAAGACTGGACTGATTTATGACTTTTTATGTTTCATGTAAATTTTTCTCATATGGTCTTTTTTACAAGCAACTAACATATAGATATTCCTTATTTTCTTCCTTCCTTTCCCTTTTGTCCTTAGTTCTTTCCACCTTTGTTCCCTTGCATCCTTCCCTCCTTTCTCCTTTGCACTCCTTTATTCTTCAACTGACTTAAAACTGAGAGTGCAAAGGTTTCATCCAAACTTCAACTCCAGACTTAGACCTGCAACATGGCAGGGACACCAGGTGTAAATGCAATGCTGGCATATTCTCAACCTTTGAATTGGCGTGTCAAACTCGTTAGCTTATTTACACATCCAAGAAACATTATTTAGAGTTCATGTAGTGTTCACTATAATATTTCGCATTACATGTAGTCATTTGATCCAATGTTATAAAGAGATTGATTATAGATGCTCTCAGTGAGTACTCTAGGTAATTCAACTCTGGATACCCGAGTGCACTTTAATTCTTTTACATATATAGTTTAACCCAAAGTAAGTTAAGTAAGTTTTTAATGCAGGACCTAATTGTGGTGTTGTTTTACCTTTTGGTTCTGCTAAATAAAGTATTTGCATACTTGTTCCGCCACTGCAAATAGATGCATACTGTATGTCTGCATATTAGAGTCTGCATGCCAACGTCATTAATGGATTCCTGCCCAGAGTTGTCCGCAGAGTGTTACCACCAACTCTGTTTAATATTCTTTGCATTCCCTGTAGTCTTTTTCCAGACCGCAAGAAACCAAACACACATGCTGGGCTACACGCTCACTTATACTCTGCCCCAAGTTCAGATACTATATTTTATCTCGGTCTGTCTGCCCTTCCCTCTCGCTCTGGCAAACACACACACTCATACCCCTTGTTATTCCCACTGACATGCGTCATTATATAATCATTATTACAGAGTAATGTTTGTCTGGTATGCTGTTAACTTCTCTTTTTTTTCCATTGGCCTCCAGTTCTTAGCCTCATAAACTACTCTCTGGACCACAATTGCAAATGACACACACTACACTCTTTGTAGGGAAAGAAATAGAAGCTATGTTCACCACATTGTGCACTCAATGCCTTCTTGTGTCTTGTCCAGAGAAGAGAGGAGAGGAGAGAATTTTATTTCTCCCATAAGTTTTGTCTTGCATCAGTCTCTATGTGTGCATTGCATGACAACCAAACAAAGATCACAATATTTTTGGAGGTTAAATGAGTCTGTTTGGGTCTGGTCTCTATTTCTGGTATTTATGTGTCTCCAGGGACCTGCTGTTATGCTTGGGACCCAGTCCAGGTCCAATAGCTCAGGATTATCTGCTTAATAGCCTTCTGTGCTCTCTGTCTCTTCTCCTTAAATATTTAAGGTAGTTTTCACTTTACATATAATATAAAACACTCTATAATACTACATTTGCAATTTGCAACTGCAATTTTTCATAGCATTACATCTACTGTTTCTGCACTATTCCTCCTGACTAGGACAATGATCACTAAAATGATACCATTAAAGATTCACCTTTAAATGTGATTGAACAATAAAATAAGAGGGAAAACATCAAACGTACAAAGAAAAAGAAAAGAATACAAAATTAAAAGGAAAATGTGGAAAAACCAAGACAAAAATAGGATAAAACCACAGATTTCAAGTAAAAGAAAGCCTATAATGCCTCCTCTCAAAAGTCCCAAAGTGCTGTATCCCACAAACATGACTTCATCACCTCCGTCCCTGCATCCATCCATCTCTCTCAGTTGTGTTTGTCCTCCTCTGTTTCTCTATTACCATGGTAAATCTGCCTAATGCCAGAACAGGAAACCAGTGTGAGGGCTGTGGCAACTGTGGCAGCCTGAGGGGATGTGGCGTCATGCGGCCTTGCCTGCTCTACAGTTAATCAGCAAACCACCATATAATGATTTGGTATGAATGCAGATGCTGCAGACTTAGTCACTATGAATAATTTTGTTCGTCATTATAAGTTTATTAGAGGTTGGGGTTAGGAATAAAGGAGATAAAGCTTGGTTAGATTGAACATCTTACTGAAGCTAAGCAGCGTTGATGTCAGTTGAGTCATCTGGCTGAAGGACGTTCTCCCTGCTCGCTAATGTTCTGCAGTTTGATGATATCCTCAGAGCACGTCTGTTACATGGCTCTGCTTTATGGCAGCTGCACAGAAAACTGCTGCTTTGCCAGACTTTTACTAGCACAGAAAATGCTGCCAGGACCGTTCATGGTTCTGATTATTCTGACAAACTTTATAGCTGCAGTGTGTCTGAACTAATGTACTTCTACTGACTGAGGTGCAGATAGTGCTGTCCGGTTCAGCTAAATGCCAGAGCCCCTGCACTGTTACATGGATGTGTTTATTTCCTGGCGTTTTAAACTACTGTGCCTCTGGGCTCTGCTGTGTTTATGTGCTGCTACAGGATTGGCAGTGCAGATAATGTTATCTGCGTCTACTACTGCTGCTGCTTAGAAGCTGAGCTGCACACTGGTACTTCCTCTCTGCCACTGTTGGCCTGGTTTTACTGGAACCACTTGGTCTGCTGCCATCTTTGATGATTAACTGGTTACCTTCACTCCAACCAGCACAGCAAGCTTTTGGACTTTGCAGTTATTTTTGTTACTGTTATCAAACACCCATGGTCATGGACAGACAGTGGAAGTTGGGAGTGTCTTAAATATCCTCTGTGGAGATAATCTGTTTCTGCACGTCTCTGTCAATTTCTCTGCCTTTATAAAATGTTATCTTTTATACCTGATAGTCTCTTTATCTGAATCTGTATCCTCATTAGGAAGTGTGGCGTCCTTTCATGAAGTCATGTTTCCAAAGCCCATGTATGGCAGTGGATCTTTTGCTTGTGCAAATAAAAGTATGTTCACTGACTGAGATATGCAACACTGTCTGGCTCACCTCTCTGCTTCTCCTCCCCCTGCTTCACATGGAAAACCTATTAACCCTCAAATAACATCTGAACCATATTAAGGATTAAGTGAGTCAAACTGGAATGAGACAATTCTCTGTCAAAATATAGGTGTATTGTGTAAAATCCAATAAAAAGCTTGAGTTCAACCAGAGCAATTTTTTACAATGACATTAAAATGAATAATACCTGACGTAAGTGACGGTATTCTTACTGACAGATACACCCACACAGTACTGACTTTACGAGGAACTCAAACAGAAGATATGAAACAACTTTTACATATGTTAAACAACCTTTGATATACACATATCTATATACAGTGTATGTGATAACCACTGTTTAACTGTTTAACTCATGGTCAAGTGCAGATGCATCTTATCGTGTGTATTTGCATATAGTCCTCTCCTTTGAGCTTTGACTGATTACATTTCTCTTATTTTGAAATTTCCACAACACCTGCTATTGACATTTTATATTCAGACATGTGTAATAGAGACGTATCCATATTTTTTAAAGATGCTAATAAGGCCTTGTGCATTCAAAAGTACTGACTGACTGATCTATAAAGTGATGGCCTGTTGACAAGCCTCAGCTATTTTGTCTCACTGTCCCAAATCCACTTCAGGAGCTTTATCCTATGTGGTGGAATAAAAGAAAAGTATACTCACTGTATGAAGGAATCAGTCAGTTCTCTGCTGGCCACTAGAGCAGTTTGTGGGGTGAGCGTGGATGCTTGACTGAGTGTTTGTATATGCTTCCCAGGGACCTCCCTCTCAAAAATGCCGGCTTAAAAGGAGCAGATGAGGCAAGATGACTTCACTACAGTCTACAGAGAGAGAGAGAGAGAGAGAGAGAGAGAGGGGGAGGAGGGAGTGTGACAGAGAAATAGGAGGGAGAGAGGGGAAGGAAAAAAGGAAACTTCATCCCTAAAAAGGGCATGGCCTTTCAGCAGCTCCCTCTCCCTGTCTTTGTGTCTCTTCCCCTCACGTCGAGTTAAAAAGCCCAGCCTTATTTGGGTAGAGCTGTTCCATGTAGAGGAGGGAGACGGCGGCCAGGCACTGTTGGTTTGGTCAGCGGGAATTCTCCAAATACTTTCACCACATCCCTCAGCTCAGTCAAAATGGCTGAGAGATGGTGAGGGAGCGGATGGGGGGGAGAGAGGGAGGAGGAGAGATTAAACTTTAAGAAAATCGAGAATGTGGATGTGGAAAAGAGTTTTACGGTGTTAGTTCTATCCCACATCGCAGGGAAGGAACAATGTCTAAAATGACTGTTTCTGTACTTTTGAACAATGAGGAGGAAAGGAAGTGGAGAGGAAGAAAGAGAGGAGAGACAGAAGGAGAAGAGAGGAAAGGAAGATGGAGAGAATAGGAGGAGAGGAACAAACAGAGGAAAGAAAGAAGGAGAGGAGCGAGAAATGGATAAGAGTGAGGAGGAGTAGCAAACTCATCATCATTCAGACAGAGAATTCCATGTAAGTCCTGGGGGCTTCAGTAGCTGCACCCAGTGTGTGTGTGTGTGTGTGTGTGTGTGTGTGTGTGTGTGTGTGTGTGTGTGTGTGTGTGCGTACCCTTCCACCCCCACTCGTGACATTTCCATCACTTCCATTCCATTACAGACACTTTTTGGCACGCTGCTCCTGTTCGAATATAAGAGCCGTAGAACACACACACTTATAACTGCAGTTTTCTACCTCAGTGGAAAGTCTGACGTTATATCACACTCAGGATGAGAAACTCATGTGTAACCACCTTTACTTAAACACACTCCATCATCGGCCTTCGGTGTACACAAGTGTATTCACTTGGACATGAGGTAAATAATCAAGATTTTCATTCCTTTCTGATATTAAGAAAACAACCGTGCCAATGTCACAAAATACTTCTCTCCATGGGCGGAGCCAGACGTTGAAAAACATTCAGGGCTTAGCCCCAACTTAAGTCAATATTCAGGGGACAAGCTCCCCCGGGGATTTTCTCTTCCCACTCACAGCAGCTACATGCGCTGTTTACTGTATCAAGCCATTTTTACATCATTTGGGAAAAACATGATAGTTCCCCGCATCATATTTTGAATTTAATTGTTCTCTGTCTCCATCATTCTGAAACCACAACACAATAGATTTTTGACAATGACAAATTTTCCCTAATGTCACATAAAAAGAGGCAGAAATTGTTGAATATAAAATATAAAAAATATTTTCTTACACTAAAACGAGTGTTTCACATTTTAAGCTTTATATCCAATTCAAAATCTGTATGAGAGGGGGGGGGGACTCAACACAGCTACTGTAGATTATGGGGTTAGTGAATTTCAGCTATATTTAAATTAAAAAGAGTAATGCAATTCCTGCATTCCACATTTTCATTTGTCAGTTCTGATATTTAATTAATATTTTACTGGAATACACATCTGCTGATTCTTCACAAAGTCAGTGCCCCTTGTGTTAATCTATAGATTCTCTCTGATTTCTAGCTTTAGGACAGATAATACAGATTTAACTGTCCTTGGGCCCAGGAGTAACACATGTGACATTTAAGCCTTTCATTTAGTCAAAATTGCTTTCAAATTAATGAACTTTATATTTTGTAAACGTTGTGATTATTATTTAATGGTTTGAGAAAATGTTAATTTCTTGATGTGTTATGTGAACAGTGTGACATTTACTCGCCTGGATGTAAAATAGGCAAACACAAACATTTGCATATCACAAACTGAATATCATTAAAAGGGAAACCATGATTGTAGTTTATATTCTAAGCATACATTTATAGTAATTACTGTAAAAGTATGAAGTTATTTTTGTGCCTCATTCCTGAGGGCTCAGTGGGACTTTTTGTGCACAGACAAATACATTTTGCAAACACACAATTTTGTTTTGAAGAAAAAATATTTTTGAGCAAATAATACCGTAACCTGAGCAAACTAAAATCTATTCTATGCGGAATCAATCTATATTTCATATATCCACAATATCAATGTGTGTCACTCAGTTTCAGTCAATTCTATGAGAAGCTGTTAGGCCAAAATTGAATACTTCACTTGCACATACAAATATACTGGTACTAAGCTCTTGCACATACATGCATACTATCAGGCATATACTGTACATGTATACATATAGTCATGCATGTGTTGGGCAGTAGCCTAAATAAGCCACTGGGTGTTTATTCCCAGGTGAATCCCGGTTTTGGTGTTGTTTGACCGCTGTGGGGCACCGTAGTTTTGAGGTGAGTTCCCGCGTGGGGCGTCAACTTAGTTCAATGTTTTCTTCTCTCACGGTACAAGGTAAACAGTGTTAACAGCAGCCTGCATCATATTAAAATATCTCAATTTAAATCCCACTTCCAGTCTTTATGTTAAAACGATCGGTAAACAACATGTTAGTTAACAGTTTGTCATGGGTCTGAGACGTGAGCAGTTGTATTTCCTGTCTTTAGTTTGTTGGTAATATTGGCATCAGAGTGGAAACGGTGTGGGATGTCTGATCTGGTTGGTTACAGGTAGGCATGCTATTCATCAGCTCATTACTTTAGCTAACTAAAACGCAAATCCACAAGTGTAGAGAAAAGAAAATTGATTCAAAAATGTTTGTTTGAAAGTTGTAAATATTAGGAAGATATTCACTAATGCTTTTCATTTATTTGTAAATTAATTAAATGCATTCACACGTTTTTATTCGTGAAATTTGTTTGTAGATCTGTTTTATATTTGCAAGATATTTTTGTGAGTTTACAAATGTATTTTTATTTTATCTTCTCTTGCACTGTTAATCCGCCTCAGGGTTAGGGTCTGTAAAGCTCACCAATTAACACGTTGCATCACTTTTGATTAACAGATACAAAAACTAAAGTATAACATAGCTAGCTCTTGCTGTTTTACAGTCTCAGTGCTGAACTAAGCTGACATCTCCTAACTGTAACTTCATATTTAATGGACAGATATGAGCACTATCAATCTTCTCATCCAGCTGTCAAGTAAGGAAATTAAATTTTGTATTTTCCAAAATGTCCCACTACCCCTTTAAAGTAACAACATGGGTCCACATTTTAGCTTCTTACTGGAATGACTGGTATGTATTTTTGTGTGTGTGCACCTGTTTGTGTTTGTGTGTGTGTGTGAGAGAGAGAGAGAGAGAAAGTGTGTAAGCTGCTCCTACATCATATGTTTATTCAACTGAAAGAATTTCCTTAACCTGGCAGTGGTTTATATTCATTTGTAATGAGCTTCTATGAAAGGCACTTGTTTACAGTGTTACACAATACTGTAATAGGCCAAATGTTAGCAGCAGCAGCAGCAGTGTTATGAGCCATTGTAATCATTCCCAAATGATATCAAAGCCTCTGACTGCTACCTATTTCCATTCATGGATGATGCGTTGTGTGTGTGTGTGTGTGTGTGTGTGTGTGTGTGTGTGGCCAGTGGGCTGAAATACAAATTAAAATAGAAAATAAATGTACCTCACCTGTCAAATAAACTTTTATTGTGTCCAAATCAAAACAACTTCACACTTCCTCTGTACACAGACCATCACTGTAGTTGTAGCATATATTTTTTTTAATGATGCAAACATTTGCAAACATATGACTTTTTGTTTCCATGCAATGTAAAAATATGTTTTTCTTTTTGCATTTGATCATAAATGCCTGCCCACATGCTTGAGTCTATGTATGTACAACTTACCCTGTTCATATCTACTGTAGGGGCTCTATAGGTCATCTGGTGGGTCAACATGTGAAAAAAGCTGCTAGTTTTTTTGATCTCAGCTGAGCATGTATAAACGGATTCATTCAAGCACGGTCCTGGAGTAAGAGAGGTTTAGTAGCCTGGATCTCAAACTGGTTTATTACTCATAATTTAAAGGGAACAATGGGTACAATATGTAACCAGTGAAGATATTGTAGTCCATGTATTTACAGAGCTTCCTCCCGGACACTAGCTCCACATAGACCTGATCGCCTCTCTGCAGCTCCAGTACCACAACCTGAGAACATACATGGTGATCAGTGACGTTTCACTTAGCGATTATACAAAATAATGTCAAAGTCACAAGGAAATGGCTTTTTTTTTCAACTTTCAATTTGATCTGTGTGATTCACTTCTTACCTGAGTGGCGCTGTCTTCACCATCCTCTCGATTGTTCTCCCACACACTGGCTGTTGGGTTCGCATTGAGCATCAGCTGGACCTACAGATTTAAACAAAAGACAAAATTACAATAGAAACGACCTGCTATTGCTACGTGGATAAACCAGCTGAATGTAGTCTCAAATCAGATATTTGTTAAGTCTATCTGGTTTGGTTACTTTGTGGTAGAGGCGCTTATTCTCCTCCACGGATGAGTAAACTGTGATGGAAAAGACATAAACACCAGCACAGGGGGCAGTGAAGACACCTGTGGAGTGAGGGGAAGAGTTAGTGGAACTGCAAGGATATATGTTTTACATGAGCCTTTAATCTGAAATGATGGGTAAATGATATGTGTGTGTTTCTTACCTAAGGAAGGGTTATATCCCATGCCATCGTTAAGAGTGACGGTGGCATAGGGTATTGGCACATTAGTATTAAAAGGACCAAAGCAGCGATCAGTAGATCCAGGAATTGCCACAGCAATATTTGGGTCTATGGTGGCTTTGAAGGCAACCTTGACGCCAGCTGGAAGTAAGAGAGAGACAGATTTTTTGTACAACAAAGTTAAGTGTCCAGTATCCGTTTTTTGTGTGTATTGCCGTACTTGTTGGTCTAAGACTCCCATCCATCAGCATAAGTGTGTTTACCTGTGAGCGCCTGCACTCTCTCATTCAGTGTGCTGATATCGTGCCACAGATATTTAATCCTAATGAAGGTATCCTCTTCTACTTGGTTAAAGTCATTGGCTCCACAGCAGCATCCACGCTGGCGGTTGAAAGTACAGTTGCAGTCCCATTTGTCACAGGGCAGAGGCCCCTTCCACTGCACTGGGACAGGATGGGGGAATAGTGAGAAAGAGAAGAGGGGGAATTGAGAGTTACAACATTGGCTATAGAGGTGTGTAACTGAGCCAGGTTCAAGCAGGAGTTTGCTGCAGATGAATATTCTTGCTCTGATGACTTTATCAAATAAATTAAAGATTAAAAATAGCACATATTTGGGTTACAAAAGACCTACACCTGGATAATATGAACATTGAAATTGAAATGTAAGTGCATATACTGATGGATGATTAAAATGTGGCGGTTTGTGTGGCTTACGTGCAGCTTGTTTCAGCATTTCAGTGGTGGAGGATTGGGCCTCCACACGACCACAGAGAAACAGAGACCCCAACAGGAGCAAAGCCGGTAATGCAGGCATCTGAAAAGAAGTATTCAGAATTGGATCAATCATGAATTAATATGCACCCAGACAAGAGAGGCAACATGGTCAGTGCTGTCCAGTCGCTAAAATACATCTTTAGTATCACTTGTTGGACGAGTCAGGGTCACGTTTAACGGTAAAATTCTGGCACAAAGTTTGAAGCGGCAAAATGTCTTTAAATCTGAATTTTTTTAATAATTATATTGACTTTCTGTGAAAGGAGAACAGGCAGAATGGATAGTACCTCAGAAATTTACTCACACTTCTTACACTTTCAGCCCATTATTTTGGTTTTTATTTTGGTTCCCTGGCCACAAATACACTGTATGGTTTGGCTCTCATTAACTGTCCAACACCATCCATTATGCAATTAATTCAGTGTAACCTGCCCACATTGAAATAATGTTTTATTCATTTAAATGTTTATGTAACCTAGAAGTCTACTGATCATTCACTTTGAAACCAAATTTTCCCTGGTTTTAATTTCAAACTCTAGACAGTTTTCGAGCCGCAGTGTTTACTACCTAGCTGAAACAAATCGACTGTGTTTTGCAGGTTAGATATCTGCCCAGCATTAATTAATCAAAGCTAACCAAGTTAACCAACTGCTCTTAAAGAAAAGCAGACATCTAGCAGCTAATCTGTCTGTGCCAAAATAGAGCTAAAAGATGAGATTACATTAATTTAGGTAGGTTTGATTTTCACCCCAGTGGTCAGAAGTCCAAAAAATAAACATAAAATAACAATTAACATAAAGGTAGAATAATCCAGAAGTAACAGGAAATATATAGAACACAATTGACTTGGTGCTTAATGCCTTAATCATGCTTTAAGATACATAATTTAACAATAACTTGCTATATTTAAAAAAAAAAATATGACCTCCAAACTCAAACCCATTCTGTCCAACCTGTGTTTGTGTCACAAAACCACATAATTCAATCACTACACCCAATAATTAGCAAAAAGATTTAAAAGAGAAAAGACAAAGCTATATCATTTGTGACAGTCTTTATCAAGGCTATTGCATTGGTTGGTGGTTGACAGCCTGAGTGACCAATTTTGGACGGCTTCTCTCTTAAGCACTGTTTGGTAAGAGATATGAGAGGATAGAAACATAAAACTTACTGTTTTTGTTCCTCCCTGTCCTTGTTCTGAAAGACTGTCAAGTTCTTGTGAGTTTGAGTTTGTGAAACTGAGGGTCAGAGTTTTAAAGCAGGCGTTGGTTTGTAGCTTCTTACTGATGCACTACAGGTGATCCTCCCCCTGAGGAGGCGAATCACAGAAGCTCCGCCTCACACACACACACACACACACAGGTTTTACAGCCAAAGATCCACACTCCAGTTACCAAAATAGCCAGGTGCATCCCCGGTAACACAGTACAGTCGATGTTTTTCCTTTAGTGCGAAAGAACAAGAATTGATTTTGTTGCACCTTTCGGCACCTTATTGTTGGGACCATAATACCTCTAATCAGGACAGAGGTGTCTGGTTGTCGTTTTTCAGAGGACACCAGCTGGTGGACATTGTTGTCAGGTCCCTGAGGACATTATGGTCTGCAGATGAGAAGACAGAGGAAGCTGATAGGAAAGAGTTATTGGTTCATTGATAAAGGCCTAGATCTGACAACAATAGAAACTGTCGCCTGGTTCTCATGCTGAGACAGAAGGAAGAGAGAAGTGATACTGAGTTTTCCCACAGTTACTTTCCCTTTGGATATTGCAGGAGACCCAGATGTACTGATTGTAGTTCGTTTCTTGGCTGAAGTTCACTCCACATTCATGTGAATGAAATGATCTTGAGTTGCATTGCAATATTTAGTCAATAACGGCGTACGAAGCGATTATCGGGAACAGCAAGGTGTTGCCATCTTTCATCTTGTGTTTCAGTGACAGATTCAAGAAAATACATAGAAGTGCAGGATTTGTTGCACAGGTCAAATAAAAAAAAAAGCTGGGTGCCATCTTAATCCTGATTTAGAGTTGGTTGTTCTACATTTCTTTTGTTAGCTGACTGTAGAGCTGTTGAAGGCCTTGAATGTTCTTATGGTGTTATTTGGGTGAGGTTTGGCAATGGGGAGACTTTTAACCTTTGCACAATCAATATAACAATATAACAAAAAAACTGTTCTTGCACAAAAACATTCTCAGTCTGGCTTGATGCTAGGCATGGCAATGTCAGTAGGCCAGCTGCCCCGCCACGTTGATCCAGTCTGACGTATCAACCATTACAGAGGTGAAAATTAACTTTGATGAGCCTCTGACTTTGTACATCAGCATAGCCGCAGCCTTAGTATAGATTGAATTTTCATTCATGTTTAGGATTGCTATAGGAAAATCAACTTGAGCATAAAACAGCCTGCTGGTTTTCATACTGTTATGTGATAGAGAATAAACTGAGTCTTTGTAGGAGTACTGGAGGTTTATTCACGTGTGTTGCTCTTTACATATTTACAGATCTCAAAGCAAAACACCAGTGCTGTCATTCATCTCTGCTGGTTTTTTTGTAACCTGGAGTTGCACTGTCATTTGCCCTTGTTTCCCCCCCCCCCAGTCCTATTAGATAACAAGGTGTTTACTGTGTGGTCTTTTCAAGCTTCCTTTGCTCCTGGGGCAATGCATTGTCTACATGTATGGAGTCCCAAGTCAGCTAACCTGGTTCTTCACATAATCTGATCTGCTAGATGGAGGCCATGGTGTATCAGGTGTTTTATGTCTGCTTTGTATACATGAAGTATCATGGTGCAAAACAATGTTAGATGCATTTTTGAGCTGTTCAAAAGGGCCCAGGGTTGCCAGAAATTTGTGATTAAAATTTTTGGGGGGATCCACTCACAGTAGCTTAAGGGTCTTTGGCTAATGTGGCCCTCTGGATCAATTTATTCAATGATACTTTATATCAGTAGCACCAGGTCTACACCTGGTATTAAAATGCGATCTGTAACCAGGTATGTTATCCAGATGATAAATGATCCGATCTTTAAAGAAGGTGTTCACACCTGCCTAGGCTTTAAAATAAAGTTGAAAGGCGAACCCAGAGGTAAACACAGCTCTGAGGTTTTCTCTCAGCTCTACAAAGATTTTTGTAGCATCTTTCAGATCATTGTTGTGATTGTCCAGCCCACAGTTTAAAACTATTTTTAGTTTACTGTCAGTGCTCTCATCAGTGTTTCTTTTGGCCACACAGTTAGAAGCACCACGCAGCAGACAGACAAAGTTTGCATCATGATAATGTACCAACTCCTCATAGGTTGGTGGTGACCAAAAACAGAACTAAAAGAGAGAGAATATTGGATTTTGTTTGTCAGCTGGATATGATAGTAGGAGACTGTTTCCTAAACTTTGTCATGGCAACTATACAGGTGATGACATGTCAGTGTTGTGTCAGCTTGTTTCCGCTGCATAAAATTAGCATAAGTGCATATATTCAGTTTCCTGTAACATTAACTCTTTTCATTCTGATAGGTGTGGTTCAGAGTTCAGAGGTCTGTATTGTCCCTCAAGGGGAAAGTTGATCCACAGCAGAAGGCACACCAACAACATACAAAAGCACACTGGACATTGATCACAGCACTTACAGCAAACAGCTAAATAAATCATATGTATCTGTTCATTTAAGGTGTCAAACCACTGGAAGGTGCAGTCAAGGTTTAGGTTTATTTATTGCTCTTGGATATGTTTAAATCTATTGCTTTTAACCCTAGGGGGTTTAGAGGTGTGTAACTGAGCCAGGTTGAAGCAGGAGTTTGCTGCAAATGAATATTGTTGCTCTGTTGACTTTATTAAATCAATTAAAGATTAAAAATAGATATTATACTAGTACTAATATTGGTCAATCATTGTTTGCACTGTAAGGTTCCCATGAGGAGTTCTTTTATTTTAAACTTTTAAATTGTGCATTTGAATTAATAACATGCTTACTTTAACAGCAGGAACTAAAGTTAAAGATTTTTTTTTTTATTTTTTTTTTTTACACATTTTGGTTTCATTTTTAATTTAATTTAATTTTTAATGACTGTCTCTATAAACATCTGTAAAACTTAAAAAGTCATATATTTAAATGCTGAACCTGTACCTATGGACTTAATGTTATCATTAGTGATTTTAATGTGGTGAACGTGTGTCATAAAAGGCCTTAAAATGACTGTCTAACTAAACATTAACATACTGTATGTATCTCATTATATGTATTATATTGTAATCTACACTTTATTATGGACTCTAGCTCACCTTGGTAGTGAAATCATTTTAATTTCACTTCATGTTGTTCTGTAAGAAGGGTTCATACACAGAGTAACCAAAACTGTCAGGAAAGTGCTTTATTTCAATGTTTATATGTTATTTACTAACATCAGACAGGAGAGTAAGGGTTATAGTTCAGTACTTTCATTTTGTCAACAATTTCCTTAATGACATCACATATCTTTTCAGTTAAAACAAAATCAAATGACAAATAATGCCAAATGCTTTGTTCCAACTTATTTATTTTCTTGTGATTTTACATGGTGCACTGGTGTTTAGTTTATTCCTCTGGAACATTACACAACATCCTTTCGACAAGAAACAACAAAGATTCTCTTTGTAAGCTTTCAAATCAAAACATGAATCCAGATGTGATGGATTAAAGACCTGGCTTCCCTCAAAAAGAGCAGATTGAGATGAGATGATAGCGCAACAGACAGATTTCATCTAGCAGACTCTAACCTTGTTAGTCGGGCAAGAGTTGGTACAAAACCAGCGTGCTACACTTTCCTAACTTATTCAGTAGCATAAAGCAGAAAGGCGCTGAAAGTGTTAAAGAAGCTGTTGTATTCGCAGAGGAAACAACCTTCAGGCAGGTTGACAGCCACCTTGTCCCCAGCCATCAGTTGCAGGACCAGAACAACAGTGGCACTGTCCTCTTGGTCATCTCTGTTTTGCTCTCTGGATTGGCTCACCACCTGGCCGTTCACCTGCAGGCTGGCGCAGGCAGCCAGGAGTCTGCCAGAAGAACCAGCGTCACTGTAGATGGTAATGGCAATGGTGTACACACCAGAGTGGGGCACGGTAAAGATACCAGTGTCCACACTGTAGCTATCACCCAGGTTAAGGAAGACATGCTTGTAGATGATGTTGGTGTTCAAAGTGAATGGGCCATAGCACTGAAAAGTAACATCATCGAAGAGAGCGACAGAGAAGGCAGTGCGGCTGGCTGGAGACGCAGAGGGGAGAAAAGAAGGTTAGAAAAGCAAACATTAAGAAAAATCTAAAGTGTGTTTTATCATCTGAACTCTTTCCTGCTATGTGTAACTCATGCATGTGTCACCAACCTTCAATATTGCAGAGACTTTGCTTTGTTTGTAAGTATTCCTTCTCCAGCTTGGCCAGGGTCATGTTAAAGTACATCTTGATCATGTTCACCTTTTGCTGGATCAGACAGCAGCCACAGGAGCCCTGGTCCATGCTGCACGCTGAACGCAAACACACGTAAATACATTTGGAGATTAAAAAAAAACATGCGCAGACACTCTGATTATGTACCCACAATTCCTCACCATCGCCTGTGTTGGGTTCTGGTGTTGTGAGGGGAGGTCCATTCCAGGGATTAGAGAAACCAGCAAAAGCTGCATGCAGCAGACAGAGCAATACAATAGCTGGGGGGGTAAGAGCTTTGCATTAGATGCCTGTTACTGTACTGTTACATATCTGAACCATTGCTACCTCTGTAAATGTATTTAGTCTCACCTCTCATGTTGACGCTAAGTGATAACAGCTTCAGGAGGATGGAAGGTGTGATAGACTGAACAAGAGAGGAAGTGTCATGGATATATATTTTTCTCAGAGCTCCTCCCTTGTTTTATTCTTCCTCTTCTGAAATCGCTCCTCCTTTTCTTTTTCTTTTAATCATCTGCTTATCTGCCTTTATAAGCGTATCACTATGGATGTTTTATCGTCATCACCAGGTGCTCTCACTTTCTAATATCACACTCAAGCAGACACACACACACACACACACACACACCCTCCTGGGCTTTGTGTAGTTGATGCAGGCCAGGTATCATCTATTGTCTGCTACTGTCTGGGGAAAGGTGTCTGTGCAGTCTCATCAACAGACAAAGAAACGGTTTGAAGAGCCTCATTATAGTTCATTTGAAATTCTGTGCTACATGTATGAAATCACAACATAGCATCATTGTCTCAGTTGTCATTTTATGTTAAAATATATCCAATTTGATAAAATGGTTAACTGCGCTCATAATGAAGAGTCTATATTAAATACGGCTTTAAAATAGGTGGAAATCTTTATATACTGTATGTAATAGGTCACTCTCAGTCTCATTTAACCCTGACACATTCTTCTTCTGTGCTTCTGTGCTCCATCATAGCTATGTTGTGTCCAGAGTTAAGCATTAAATACAGAGGGAGATATATTAAAATAGTCCACAGTGTATTTGAGATATTGTTGGGCATTAGTCTTTAAATAAAGATCTTAACAACATGTGTTACTGTTGTTGCGCTGGATTTATTATAGACTGTATTTTATCTGTGTGTTGCTGTACATGGCATCTTTTTAAATTCACTGAGGAAGGTGTAATGACAGCGTAACTGAGGGGCTTCGATGAAATGTTTTATCATCTGTAACTCAAACCCAAAATGTTCGTTATATTAACCAGTATCTTATTTTTATAATCCAGCATCTAATGTAGGCATCAACTTTTTCATCTTTGTTTTCTTTGATGGGGATGGAAACAATTCACAATGCCAGCGAGTTTCTTCAGAAGTCTGGTTTATTTTGTTCGTAAGTCTCAGACACAGATTTTTTTTCAAATTCATATTTCTATCACAATGTGCATCACATCATTTCAGTGAGTTAAAGATCAACAGCTAGTACAAACAAGATACTTGATATGTGACATGAAAAAGACATGAAACACAGGTTTAAAAGGTTTGCAAGCTCATACAAGGCGTGGGTTGAATCCAGATAAAATCAATTACTCAGGGGGTGATATAGAGTATATCAGACAAAGATTAGGGGCTACAAGTCATGACCGTCACCAGAGAGAGAAGTCGTCTAGCAGGCTGAAACCTGGTCAGTACAGGGCATGAGATGGTACAAAGCTAACTTAGTCAGTAGCATAGAGCAGGAAGCCAGTGAAAGTGTTAAAGTGGCTGTTGTTATCACAGATAGAATATCTTTTGAGCAGGTTGACAGCCACCTCATCCCCAGCCTTCAGCTGCAAGGCCACAACGACGGTGGCGCTGTCCTCGGTGTCATTGCCATGTTGTTCGAGGAGCGTGGCCATCGCTTGGCCGTTGACCTGCAGATTAGCACTTGTGGCCATTTTACCAGAAGGAACAACGCTGAAGATGGTGACGGCGAAGCTGTAGACACCAGAGCGAGGAGCAGTGAAGATACCTGTCTTCATATTGTAGCTGTCGCCCAGGTTGAGGAAGACATGTTTGTAGACGATGAGCTTGTCGTCACTGAAGGGGCCGTAGCAGCTCAACATTTTGTCATGAGTTAGAGCGACAGAGAAGGCGCTGCGGCTGGCTGCAGGGAAACAGTCAGGTTAGAGGTATAAGAAAAGGATCTGCTTTGTTCTTTAAGATGCTTTGATGACGTTCTGCACTGTCTCCTGGTTTGTGTAACTCACCTCTCATATTGTTGAGGTTCATCTTTGCTGCTGTCAGCTCCTTGTTCATTTCTTCAACGGTCAGGTTAAAGAACCACTCCAACCTTTTTATATTTCTCTGAAGCAGACAGCAGCCACAGGACGACTGGTCCTCAAGACACACTGCACACACACACACACACACACACACACACACAGGGCACAAAATACATTAGCTTGCAGATGAGACTGTGCAGAATCACTGACAATGTATAGACAAAAAGGACAGACTTATTTCCTTAACAGTCTCTCACTATCGCTTGTGTCGGCCTCTGTTTGCTCTGGTTGCACTGTTGTCTGCGGTGTTGTCTGGACAGGTCCATCCCAGGCATATTGTGTATCCCCACCAAAAGCATGCAGCAGACACAGCAATACAATAGCTGGGGGGGAAAGAGCAAAGGTATAAATCGCTAAACCCAGAAAACACTTTTAAGCAACCTACACTCAGAATATTTCTAACCTGAACTACTTCTGTTATGTCGGACTTTTCAGTTGAAAACTCATTGTGAAGTCCAAGTTCTCTATGAAGCGCCAACCATCTCCCTCCTAGATATTATGCCACTGTAAGTGCAACTTGTATCTCGTCTCACCTCTCATGTTGATGCTGGTAAAAGATCACAGATTCACAAGGATGGAAAGTGCGTTGACTGATCACAAGACAAGAGTTGGGGGATATATATTTTTTCAGGAGCCCCTCCCTTGTAACCTCTCAGTTTTATTCCTCCTCTTTTTAATGTCGCTCCTCCTTGTTTTAATTTATCGTCCGCCCCATTTGGATTTCTAACTTTATAACTGGAGATGTATTTCTACATCACTAGGGGCCCTCATTTTCTAAAATTCACACACAATCAGACACACACCCTCCAGGGCCCTTTGTTGTTGATGCCAGCCAGGTATCATCTATCATCTGAGATGAGATGTACTGTATGCAGAGTTCAGTGTTCTCATCAGCAGCCAGACATTATGGTTGGTAGAGCTTCATGTTTGAAATGATTTTTTTAGACGTACAGGATTTTTGATTCAGCGGCCCAGTCCAACCACCTGTAGCTAACACGGTTGCTTTCTTGGATTGCCACCTCGCAGTTGTACGCCTCCGCCTCCGCCAACCAGCCAAGTTTCAGGAAAGACGGTCACAGTCTCCCCTTCCTGAGTTACAGTGTTGTATAATATCCAGAAGCGTTTTTGCAGAACATTATGATGTCACAGTGAAGTTGACCTTTGACCATTTGGATGTAAAATAACATCACTTCATCATTTCATCCCGTTAGACATTTGTGTTAAATTGTGTCATGATTGACATATGAATTTGTGCTTTAAGGTCAGGGTGACCTTGAACTTTGACCTTTGACCACCAAAATCTAATGAGTCCAAGTGAATGTTTGTGCCAAATTTGAGGAAATTCCCACAAGGTGTTACTGAGATAAAAGCGAGACTTGTGTAGTCTATAAGTCTAAATACATTAGACTTGCAGCTGTAATACGTATCAGTCCCAGTAATCCTGGTGAGTGCAGACAGAACTATTGCCCTACAGCAAGAACATGCTGGTTTGAACCCAGCTTGACCAGTTTGTTGGGGGTTGCCACAATCCAAAAAAAAAGCCTACAGATTAAGTTACATCTAAATTTCTTGTAGGTGTTTGTCAGTCTGGAAGTGTTCATCCTCATAGACATGCTGGTTATTCAACTACATTCATATTTGCATTGTGATTCAAGTAGTTTATTTCGTGTCATATGTACATTGACAATTTGCTAAACTAGATTTCGATCTAGGGTAGCTTTGCTATAGTTAATTGCATTAATTTATTTAATTGTGCGTAAGGTTTGACTTGAAATTGAAATTTCAGTCCTAAAGGTGTTAGCTACATATATTTAAAAATCTATTAAAATTGTATTGTATTCAAAATTCTGGAGCAACCGAAAAAGTCTCTTGTGGCTCCAGAGGGAGCTGCGCCACGTGAAGACTACAAGTTTGAAAATGAAAAAACTATGGAGGTTTGGAGTGTAGCTTACTCCTCAACTCTGCTTGAGGCTACATTAACTGCTACTAGCGTTACACACCCAAATCTCCAACCGAACTGTTGGTGGTTGAGGTGCATTTTGGGTAATGAAAGAATGATGTTGTGTCAAGGAAGGATAATGTGTGTAAGAAAAAAGATGATATCCTTCGTTTGGCTGAATTTCTTTTTACCCTCTTTTCAAACCGTCCATCGTGACTCCAACAATGATATAGGCCGGCAATGCTAAATCAATAGAGTATTGTTTTAAATCTCAAGTGTGCTTTTGTGGAGATTAAAAAGAAAACACTTCTCAATGCTGGTATTTTGTTCAAAATTCTTCTTTATTATCTTGTCATTTTGCAGACCACATATTTCCATCACACAAAATCAGTCACTGGAAGATTTACAGCCACAAGAAAAAAAGAACGTATGACATTAGGTGTAAGGAAAGTCAGGGCATGGACAATAGTAACAAAGGCTTGTTAACAAAGGCGATGTTTGAAAAGGCTTCAAAAGCACTTGGACTTGAAGGATAATATTGAGCATGGCTATGATGAAATAAAACAATCAAAATGAATACGAGAGTATTATGCTGAGATGGGTGAGAGTACAAAAGATCAGATAGATTAGGGGATACATGGCACAGCTGTCACCTTGGATTCAAACCACGTCACTATGGTAACAGTTGGCACAAAACCCAGAGCAGCTACATTTCCCTAACTTAGTCAGTAGCATACAGCAGGAAACCAGTGAAAGTGTTATAGTGGCTGTTGTCATCGCAGAGGAAACATCCGATGGGCAAGTTGACAGCCACCTTGTCCCCAGCCTTCAGGTGGAGGGCCACAACAATAGTGGCACTGTCCTCTTGGTCTTGCATATTTCTTTCTCTGGGTCCTGACACCACCTTGCCGTTGACCTGCAGGCTGGCGCAGGCGGCCAGGCTGTTACCAGGAGAACCAGCGTCACTGTAGATAGTGAGGGCGAGGCTGTAGACACCGGAGCGGGGAACGGTGAAGATGCCCGTGTCCACACTGTAGCCGTCTCCCAGGTTGATGAAGACGTGTTTGTAGGCGATGAGCTTGTCGTCGCGGAAGGGGCCAAAGCAGTTCAAATTTTTCTCATTGGTCAGGGCGACAGAGAAGGCGCTTCGACTGGCTGGATGTGCAGGGGAAGAGAAGTAAGACTTGTTATGAAGCTGCAATGGGTAAAGCCCCTATATAATGTAACTCATGCACTTGTCTCACCTCTGATGTTGTTGAGGACGGTCTTTGATTTTGTGAGTTCCTTCTCCAGCTCATTGAGGCTCATGTTAAAAAACATCTTCATCCTGTGTATCTGCTGCTGCATCAGACAGCAGCCACATGACGCCTGGTCCGTAACACAGACTGAACACACACACATACACACACCAGGTTGAAGTTGATGCAGATCAGATTATGTGCAGACAGGACGAGTGTGTCCTTTGACTTGGAAAAAAAAATCTCTCACTCACTATTTTCCGTCCCGGGATCGATGCCTTCTTTGCTCTTGCCAGGTCCACCCCATGAATAATCATCGGCTCGGACCAACGCTGATTCCAGCAGACACAGCAGTACAATAGCTGAAAGAAGAAGAGCAAAGGCATGTAGCAGAAAACTCAAAAAGGGAAGCAGATAATTGTACTCTCACATCTTAACATACAGTACATCTCCATGTCCATGTTAACTGTTGCAACTCTTTTGTCATATTATATCTAGTCTCACCTCGCATGGTTACGCTAGCAACGGATGATGGCTCCAGAGGGGAAGACGGTGTGATATACTGATGGAGGGTCAAGCTTCACAGCTATATATATATGTTTCCCATCAATTCTGTTCATGTGGCTTCAAGTAGCTCCTCCCCATTTCCTCTATTTTCCACCCTTTTTTACCCTCATACCTGTACACCTGTATACCTTAACACCTGTATGTATACCTTTCATTATGAGTGGGGGCTTCACAGACTCACCCACACACATACACAGACACACCCTCCAAGACTTTGTGTTGTAGATGTAGGTCAGGTATCATCTATCCTCTGAGGCAAGTTGTCCATGTGATTCAGTGTTCCCATCAGGACACAAAGATAGTGTCTTTCCTCTGTGTTTAAATGCATGAAATTAATTATTGTGAATCAAAAATAGAGAGATCTGTCAGTTTTCAGAGCTGAAAATACCGTAGAGTTTTATTCACAAATACCTGCTTTAAAGATGCATCAAAGTTGAGTTGTATGAGCTGAGATTGAGGTTCATGTCCATCACATTAATCCATTACATGTTGACACTGACACCGCACTCCTTTTTCTACACCAGCAGTTTTTTGTTTTTTTTTGTTGTTTTAAATCTCAAATTCATATTTTGCACCCTGCAGCCCAGTGTTTGTTACATCTCTCTAACTTTTTCAACCAGGACAGGAAACAACAAGCTGTTGCCACCATGTCGAAAAATGAATTTCATTGTCCTCCTGTGAATAGTGTTGAATTACTTGAGTTAACTGGCACAAAGGTTACGCTGGGGTAAAAGAGAAAAGACTGTTTCCTCCAAGAGAGCGAGGAGTTGAGAATACACTACGAGTTATTATATATTAAAAAAATCATGACTTGTCATTGCAGGTTTATGTTATATAACATCTTACCTGTGTCCAGTGAAAGAAATGTGTGGACAAAAGACCAATGAAGGTCAAATTATTCTTTCCATATCCATGTGGGAAAACAAAAGATACTACAGATACAGATAAGAAAGGAGGGGGGGCTAAAAGCATCCAGGTCACAGACGTGTAAGACTCACGATAAGATCAGGAGGATCATGATATACATATTAACAAAATAAATACTGGCAGCTATTTGAACCATCAACAGTCCCAAGATGTAAATGTTTATTTAATAAATATGTTTTTTTTTTTGTTTTTTTTTTTAAAGGTGTACAATGAAATGTGTGTTTTTTACTCCTTTATTTACTTTAAAAGACATTTTTGAAAGATTTACATCAGAATAATAAAAGGTTGGTGCAAAAGGAATATTATGAAAGCCGGATACTCATGAACAGTTTTGTTTCTCATCTGGAAGGACCTCCAGAGCAAGAAGACATGTACTTCCTTATTCAAAGCAGGTTATATCAAAACAAACAAGAGCCCATCATTCATACACAACTTAATCCAATTGAGAAACAGTCACTGTGGCCCCTACTCCTGCCCAGAACCTGAACCCTGGGTACAGTGGGCTGGTGAACTGGGTCTGGTGCCGGTGGATGAGTTCAGCCTGGTTGTTGGCGATGCGGTAAAAAGCCAGAGTCCCGACAAGTTGGTCCAGATAGACGCCGATCCGCTTGGCCTTAGGCGAGCCCAGGAGTTTTTCCTGCCCATCGTGCCAGAAGGAGAAGCCAGTCCCGGACCAGTACAAGCTCCAGGACAGGGGATTGTGGCCCAAACGGCTTTTGTCATCAGAACCTTTCCGTTCCATCTCCTTGTGGGCCACGCCAATGGTGAACTGCAAGGTGGGACAGAGAAAGGTAGGTTAAAAAAAAAAAGAAGCCAAACATCCAGATGTGAAGACATAAATGTTGCTGTCGAATATTAACTGATTTCGATAATTCATTGCATGAAGCACATGTCTGTATCTGAAACCCCTCCATTTCCCCACTGATATCTAAAGATCCACCTTCTGGCCGGTCCACTCCACCTCCCAGTAGTAAGGGCTCCCAGCCAGGGGCTCCCTGCAGAAAACCTGTCTCCAGAAGTCGAAGCGTTCAGGATGGTCTGGTGGGTTCAAGTTTTCAGCCCGCATCGTGGCCTTATGACCTCCGTCTGACAGCAGCACATGGCGATACACGGTGTTGGGGTCCATGGTGGGTTCAAAGCGAACTGAAGAGAGAGGATGTATTTTAGTGAAGACACCGGACCCCCTGAAGGCTTTGACACTGTGGTCTCTATTCTGTTGCATATTGTGGACGATGATGGACTTACATTTTAGCAATTCATCTCTAGACTTTGGTTCTGGATTCACAGGTCCCACTGTTGTGTAACCTCGGTTAATATGACCTTAAACAAACAAAAGAAATGCTAAATATCGTGTGAGCAAGTTAAATAACATTAGTTATATTGAGTCAATTAAGATTAACAGTTGTGATAGTAGTTTACACTGTTGATTTTGATATTTTACTTTGTGTACTGCTCCTTTAAATAGCTATCTGTAAATACCTACAGTGCTACAGTTGTTATAGTAGGTGCTAAGAGCACAACACAAATACTAATATATAAATCAGGGACTTTTACATCTACAAGATAAAGTAGTTGATTAATATGTGCAGGCAGTTTCTGAAGGTTTTGTATTTACCTGGAGGTCGATGAGGAGGGAAGGGTGGAGGAGGGGCTGAAGCTTCACAAACAACTGAACAAAGGGAACAGGCAAACCAGAGAAATCTCAACTTCATGACCTCAAATATCAGTGAAACTTTTTCATGTAGTGTGGCAGGTGTTATTATTGTCACCTTGAGCACATGCAGGATGTAAAGCTGGGTATTTGGATGAAGAATTGTGACCTGGGAAAAAGCAAAAAATATTAACTTAGAGACTTTCTAAGTGCCACAGTTAAATATTTTCATATCCAAGACACAGACTGTACTGTGTATTAAGTTTCTAAAGTAACTTACCTTGAGCTCGTGGAGGTGGCAAAGGTGGAGGTTCTGTCGTCATTTCATATGCTACAGAAAAGAGAGGATGAGTTGTGAGAAGCACATCTCTAAATGTCCTTATCTTCAGTATGTAGGTAACAGTAAATACACTGGATGATTTTAAGTTTCTGTACCTGTGTTTTGTGCACTGGCCTGACCACAGTTATCAGCTGCTATAGTGTCTAATACTGCACCGTTGGGTGTTGAAGCCACAGGGCCATGATTCACTATAAAGAAAAGACAAGTTTTGATGGAGAGGAGAGGAGAGGAGAGGAGAGGAGAGGAGAGGAGAGGAGAGGAGAGGAATACTGACCTAATGTGAGGATCTTGGCCAGGCTGGCTTTGCAGAGCTCCTGTACTGACGTTTGTAGTTCTTTCATGACTGAGCGGATGGAGGCTACCACCGCCTCCTCCTGACTCAGCACCGACTCCCCTGTGACACCCGTCTGACCCAGGGGCTCCATGGTTAGGAAATTCTTGAGAAACAAATGACAAAATATCATAATAAACAGAAGTTCTCATTTTATTGATTGTGAAACTTATGCTTTATTTATCCTGTGAGATTCAAATGAAATCAAATTCCAGCAGCTCATTACCTTCAAGAAGCAGATGTGGTCCTGCATGTCGGCCAGTCTGCTCAGCTCTTCACTCCTCCAGCGGAGCTGTGCCACCTCCTGCTCCAGTCTGTGGATCTGGCCCTCAACCTGACTGCCTAAGGAGGTCTCATGGGTGCTGAAGAGCTCACCAACCTGGGTGCCTGTTCCATTCACATTCTTGGCTAGCTCTGCGAATAAAGCTGTGCTCTCTTGCTCTAGAGCCTGGACCAAGGCCTGGGAGTACAGAGAGAGAAAGAGGAGGATCAAAGAGGATGAGGAGATGATGAAAACAGGGTACAAAGACACACATGTCATGAACAGATCTACAAGCAATACATCAGACCAAACAATAATTGTCACTTACCTTGTGTTGACGAGCAGCATGTGGGAGCTCCTTAAGCGTCTTTTCAGTCTCCTGAATTCTCCTCTGTACCTCTGTCTGCATGTGAACAAGCTCTTTCTATTACACACACACACACACACACACACACACACACACACACACACACACACACACACACACACACACACAGCTTAGTATAGAAAACAAGACACACACCCTGTTGGGCAGTGATTTACTTAGTAATGTGTGACATCACAAAATCACAAAATATATATTTATATATTACATCTGACAGGAATACACACAAAAGACAGCTGTTTTACAAATACTTCAAGTTCAGCTACATTTTGTAAATGCTACACTTGAGAAAACACAGCTCTAGATTCACCTGAACCTCATCTTTTACACCAAGACCAGCATGAGAGAAACCAACCACAAAAGAGCACTGACAATATTACTCTGGTGATAATTAGCCTTTTCCATTACATACCTGTCTCTCCTTCCTCTCTTCCTGGGGTTTGAGCACACGATGCCCCTTGTGTCCATGTTGGCAACACAACTCACACACACACTCCTTGTCTTCGTGGCAAAATAGGTCCAGGGGTCGGTTGTGTTGAGAGCAGGGTCTGGGTTCCACTAAAGGAAGCTGAGGGTACATGCTGCCCTGTTGTGGCCCCATATCTGGTAGGACCTCCAGGTAGATAGGCATCGATGGTGGGGCTGAGGAGGCAGCTGTGGAGAAGATCTGCTTGAGGCTGTTGGTTCTCAGTTTTTCCATAGCCTCCACAAGGACAGTGCTCTTGGCCAGTGAAGGCCGAGGGTTGAAGACCTGCCTACACTGGGGGCAGCTGTGCTGACCCTTGCTGTGTCCCTTGTCCCAGTGGCTCTGGATACAAGCCAAGCAGTATGAATGGCCACAGGGTAGAGTGGCAGGGTCCTTCAGGGTGTCCAGGCATACTGAGCAGACAAAGGTCTCCTCCTCAGTCCAGGCAGAGGCCATATGTTGCTGGGTTGAAGGAGAAAAGGTGAGTTAGTTTTCTCAGAGGTCAGACCTGGATATATACCGATAACCACAAGGTTCCCTGCCCAAGTTGGCTGAAGAAATAGGAAATGCACACATAGATGGCAAGTTTGAAATGCCAGTTCACATGAATCACATGCTGCTTAAAAGCTGAAGCAACCTGGGTTCAGGGTGGGGCTGGAAGAACAGGTGGGGTGAGGAATTTCCCTCGTCACAGGTTCTTTCCAGTTGGTCAAATGATAAATATTAGGCCTAGTGAACAAATGGCAACTTTATGTCACTGCAAAAATTAACTAATAATCATCAGAAATTGATCAAGAGAGTGATGTTAGGCTCTTTATGAACTAAAACTGTAGTGAAGCCTGGTTTTAGTCAACCCAGTAAAAGAGACAGGCCTCATCAATGCACAGTCAAAAGAAGGTAGACTGGTTTTTCAACTGAAGGCGTGACGTCTGGTGATGTAAATTTCAAACAATGGGTTGTTTTCCCAATGAATTCATCAGTGAATAATGTTTAAAAAATGCCCCTCACACCCGCCCTCTATCTATTTGCATAAAAAAAACCCCAAAAAAAACAAGTTAAGTGGAAGAGTTGTGAAATAAGTTTGGCGTCAACACAGCGCAGTGAAGGCAACACTGACGCGCATGAAGCTGTTATCCGCCATATTGGTTAAAGGCAGTCGGCGGCTACCGGAGGGGGACAGAGCTGCTGTTTATTCAACTTTCAAGGTGAATGTTTTCCGCTTTCAAATTACATTTTACATATGACATTCGGTCACTGGCGTATTTCTGACTTCCTGTTGGACATGTCGCAACGCTGTCATTGACCAAATCCCAAATTTTAGTACCGCGATACCGTTGATATTGAGCAGCTCTCTGTTATGCTAGTTTATGCTAGTTTTTTTGCTAGCTAGTTAGCGTGCGTACATTTTTGATAGTTTCATGCCAAATGCGATCTTGAATGCTCCCAAACGAGATTGTGACAGCTTTATGCGGTAGTGGATAACCCACAAATGTGACACTTATATGTAATATGTTTTGCATATGTCGCTGACAGAGCTCAGATAGCTATCTAGCAGTTGTAGCTGTCAGGCAAAGTTTGCGAGACAAAGTGTAACTGTGATGATTGTCAAGTCTGTGTAAACCTGAGCTTATATCACCTGGGTTTTTAAGAGACAACAGCTCTATCTACTCCACCAGCTCATTGTAACATTTCCCCAAAAGGCGTCCATCTCATCTACAGGTAGAAACAGTGGTATTTACTGTTAACCTACGCTGTGACATAGACTGAAGTACTCATGCTGGTGTAGTTAATGATGCCCCATTGATTGACACCTTTAAGACTCTTTGAATCTTTCTGTTTTTTTTTTTCATAAGATGTTTAGGGGCCCTCAAATCCTGACCTGGTCTTGTCCCATAAGGTCATTGCTGCTATTGAGAGAGTCCCACCTCTGCGCTTTCTCTGGGCACACTGGTGCTGTATGGCAGGGCGCAAAACATGGGAAGGAAAGCAGATACAGCGTGCTTCCTGAAAGAGGCAGAAGCAAGGAGGGGTCATCATTGTCCTCCGAGACTGTATCCTGTGCAATACAGCTGTCTTTATTTAACTCGTACTGTGGTAATCATCATCTGAGAGAGGCTTCATTTCAAAACCTCCTATCCAAAGCCATTTTACCCAGCCATCATCACCCCCGTCTGGTTTCTACCTCTGTAAAAGACAAACGAGTGTCTGATCCTTGGAAATGCACTGCAGTGGAAGATTCAGGTCAAAACCCCAAAGCTGTGAGAACTTACCAGGACTGTTTAACCAACACAACATGCCTTCAACCCTGGAGAAGACCTTGGGACAAAGTTTCATTCACTTTCACCAATAAGACTCAATGCAACCTTCCTCAAAGCCATTTATATTACAGACAGCACTTTGTCAGACTTTTCAGCTTGTCAGCACAAACACCACAGACTTTAAACCACTTTTACAGTAGAACACAAGCCTCTAGCTTCTTTCTTCAGCATATCAAAGCGATTCATCAGGCCGCCTCTCGGGTGGTAGATGGCTGGAGAGACTGTCTATCCCCGGAGAATGAAAACAGGTGTCGAAAGAGACTGGAGCCCAACTTAAAGCTCTATGATGTGGAAAAGGGGAGAAAAGCAGCAAGTCAGAGCCAAGGAAAGAACCAGGGGAGATGGGCATCTGTCCTGGTCTCCCTCTGTTCTGTTGAGGGGCAACCGGCGTTTCTCTTCACCCTGCGCTCCAGCACATTGAAGGGCAGGCACAAGGGAGATGTCAGGTGAGTGGCAGGCTATAAACAGACTAAACTGTATTACAAACATTCAGTAGAGTATGTGTCCTTATTTCCATTTATGTGTAGCTTTGCAGGAGGGAAGAGTGATCCAGCAGACAGAGATGTGGTGGCCACAGCGTTGAGGGAAGCCCGGGAGGAGCTGGGTGTTAATGTGGGAATGGAGAGGGTCTGGGGTGTCCTGAAGCCTCACAGGGACATGGTGAGTGGGACTGCTTTGTCTTAAAGAGTTTAAGCCATGCGTTGAATCATTGAGCTGTACTTAAATTTATCATTTCAATATTTCACTATCGATTGAACTGTCAGCAATTATTTATAAATACTTTATATAAATTATTTATAAGTAATTCTGTGAACATCAGTTAGAATAATGAAATTAGTAAAAATATTAATTGCAAATTCCAAGAGCTCCAAGTTGATGGTTTCATCTGACCAGCAGTTCAAACCCAGAAATGTTCTGTTTATGATGATAAAGCATCAAATCCTCACATTTGAGAATCATGGACCGGGATAAATCACTAACATCTATTTGTTAGTTAATCAGAATTGTTGATGATTAATTTTCCATTGATGTAATAACCAATTAATCAAGAAATTGTTCCAGGACTTGTCTTAAATTCAGTGTTAAATTTGGCCTGCAGAAACTTGTCTTCATGTCCACTACTATACAGGCTCTGTTTTGTTATGCAGACAGCGACAGATGGATTAATCTATCTTTATAACAAAAAAAAAATACAACATCTTGCTTCATGTCACTTATTCAAACACTTCACATCTTACCTAAAACAAAGCTTAACATTTCATTATACTTGTGTAATTGTCATAATGTTTTTTGGTAATTTGGTTGTTTTGAATACAAAATTTGTGTTAAGTTTGTGTGTCCCTCCAGTCAGGGATGGTGATTGCTCCTGTGCTGGCTAACCTCGGTCCCCTAGAGGAGTTGTCCTTCAAACCAAACCCTGGAGAGGTACAGTCATCATATTTTCTCTTAGCATTACCCCACATTTTATATCTACTTGAAATGGGCAGGGTTCCACATGTGTAAATCACCAGAGGTTTTGTTTTTGGAAATGGTTCTGTATTTATTAAGTCATATATTATACACTTTGTTTTGGTGTATTTTCCCATAACAGATACTTTGCAGATTTAAAGAAATTTCTTTTTTTTTTTTTTCTGGTGTTATGAAATCACATCACAGTCACTGTTGGCACCAAATGATCTTCTGTGGTGACTGTTTCATATCATCAACCAAAACACTACAGTTCATCTTTGCAGCTTTTATGTCTGTCTGTTTCTTCACTGACATTTTAAACTACCAACATAAAAGTACACTCAAATAGACAATTAATCAAACAACTACCATAAAAACACACCTCTTTTCTGGTTGGTGTCTATTAAGAACCAAATATGTGATGTGCTTGTTTCCGTCCCAGGTGGAGGAGATCTTCACCTTGTCATTGTCCCACTTATGCAACCCCCAGAACTGTGGCTACACACACTTCCGAACCGGTGACAAGTATGGATACACACTCCCAGTGTTTCGTAATGGCAAGCATCGAGTGTGGGGCCTGACTGCCGTCGCTTTAGACCATACCCTGAAACTCATTGTTCCTCCTTAGCAGCTCGGTCACTGTTACTTCACAGTTTACAAATGTAAAGCAGACCTGTCATGAGACTCAAAGATCTGATTATGAGAAATGTGCAATCAAGCTTTGTGTAGCAAAATCACGTCAGTAACACAAACACACACACACACATATATATATGTATGTATGTATGTATGTATGTATGTATGTATGTATGTGTGTGTGTGTGTGTGTGTTTATATATATATATATATATATATATATATATATATATATATATATATATATATATATATATATGTATATGTAATGGACTTGATTTTCCAATGCTTACAAATCCTCTTTTTTATTCAAGAGTTACCAGTTAAGTGGATTTTAACTGAGATAACCTTTGTCACATGAGGTGAGCATCTGTTATATTTTATCATGCTTGCTCAGTCAAGCAAAGCTGTAAAAAAAAAAAAAACTTCATGATTTCCAGTTAGACTCAACCCATGACTGTTTCCCATTTTATCTCACACTATGTCAAATATGGACTGTTATAAACACTGAAAAAATACAGGCACATTATGTAATGTGTTGTGTTCAAGGACAATGCATTAGAAGGTGTTTCAAAGGTATTCTGTGTGTATTGATCATTCTCTCTTCTTAGATATGTTTTTACATGATTTACATGACATCAAAACAATAAATAGTGCAAAAAGACAATTTATACCAGTATGATTTGATTTTCTATTGGAGGCTGAAAACTTCCATTTGGTTTAGTCAATCACACAAAAACTTGAAAAACTTTTTCATTTGAGTACTTAAAAGCTTTTCTTTTAAAATAGCTACAGTGCCACAATTTTCTGTATGTACCATAAGAGTTTTATGGGCAGGAGTGTTAAGTGAGGGTCATGCTGCTTTCTACAACACAGCAATTGAATAATGTCCAGAAAAAAAGATCTCCAGTTCTGTAAAACACAAACTTTTTGTCCTCATATGTTGCCGCAAATCTGGTGTGAAATGTTTTCAGGAGACGATCTCTCATCTCTCTTACTAACAGCACAACTGTAACTTCAAACTCTTGAAGCATCAAGGCAGCGAGCACTCCATGGGGTCCTGTGAGTCGGGCAGGAGGTGGCAGTTGAAGGGCCAGCTGAAGGAGAGGAGATCCAGGGCTTGGCTGCATTGCTGCTCAGCTGAAGAGCAAACTGAGCGGCAGGGCTGTAGGACGCCACCCTGAGGGCTGCACTGGGGCAGGAACATCCCACACACCAGCTTCTGCAGGGGTTTGAAGCAGGCCAGCTCCATCAGCACCTGGACAAGAGCACAGGGGCTTAGTCTTTGAAGATTATACATCAGAAACATGAGAATAAAGGTAAATTAGATACGCTGTGAAGGTGGCTTTTACCCGGTACTGTTGCAGAAGTGTGGCAGCTTCTCTCTGATCAGCAATGGACAGCCAGATGTTTGGGAATGAGGTGAGGTTGTAGCTGAGGCCCTGGCACATCTCTACCTCTATAAACTCACATGATGAAGCTGTGGGAATGGCAACAAGAAATCATTGCTTTGGTATTCAGAATATCAGAATTCATAGTCGAATTCTCAAAGGAAGTTATGATTTAATCTATTTATTTTGATAAGGATTGATTTTTGTTTAAGAGTGATTTCAACAGCAAAACTCTGGAAACAAAAACTAGTGTATCTATAACAGTCTGATCGGGGTCAGAGATAACAGGGACTCACTGAAGGGAGGGTAGGTGGAGTTGCCACAGCCCTGTTCATCTGCTCCGTCAGGGCAGTCGTTCCATCCATCACACAACCACTGCGGCTGAAGACACTCCCCTGTACTGCAGGCAAACTGCCTGGGACCACATGTCCCTTTAGATAAAGAAAAAAACACAGGAGAGTTATGGAAAGATAAAGGAGGCTGTAAAGAGCAAAGGAAAAAGAAAGTAACAGCCACTAAAGGATTTTAAAGGAGGTCAACAAAGCATCAGGTGTAAACTTTAAGGAAACGGAGAAGGACAGAAAGATGTTCAAAAGAAGTAAGATTTGAAAGAAGGACCAAAGAAAGGCATTACATGAAGAAAGGAGGGAGAAAGAAGAAGTCAGAAAGTAAAACAAAATATGAAAACAAGGGTTAGAGGCAAATGAAATAATAAAGGCACCAACAACACAAATGAATTAACTTCACAAAAGCAAGAACTCACGGTCCAATACAGACACGGCCCGGTATGTTGCATTGAAGCCGCTGTCGGCCACTCCCTCATCAGCCACAAACACCACAGTCATGTGGGGGCCAGAGGAGGTCAGGTCTGGTGGGAAGGTTGTACCACAAAACCTGAGACAAAGGCAGAGGAAATAAAAGATGCTTCAGAACGTTGTGGTTATATAACTAGCACAAACAAAGACACATTTATTTACCCCCAATGTACAGGATTAAAACAACAGAAAATATCATAGCAGAGTAATATAAAATCTGATATGCAGATAATGAAAGATCAAGGCTGTTGATGGTCTCACCTTCCCAGGACTCTTCCAGCTCCGGTGTCGACACTGTCGATGACCTCCACGTAGTCAAACTCACACACGTCCTGAGTCTCCAGGCTGAAGTTCGTGAAGCTCAGTGTGATGACGTGACCCTCCTCAACAGATAGATACCATATACACAACTAATGGAAGAAGAAGAAGAAGAAGAAGAACTGGGGTTAGGCAACAAAGCAAACAAGACAGCCACTTCAGACAGTGTTTAGCAGGCCATAGTGGTTTTGAATATACCTGCTGGTGAGGATAAGGCTTTGGGTGGTTTGGACTCGACAGGTAACCATAAGGACCAGTCTTCTGCCCACCACATTCTGTAAGTAGAGTTCACTCTTGAATCTTACAACCTTTTCAAGTGTGTTTAGATTTACATTTCTGTTTTTAACTCGGTTTCCACGCTTTTACCCTTGTGTTTATGGCTGCAGTTTGCCTCATCTGTTTGGTCGTGGCAGTTTGGATGACCGTCGCACACAGACACAGGCAGCAGACAGCGACCACTGTCACACATGAACTCTTCTCTGGAGCAGCTCTCTGTGAGTACAGACATGCGCCGATGCACATAAATCCATATGAGAATGAGCAGCAGTATAGATGCACTTCCAGATTCCTACTCACTGTGTCCGGGCAGTATGGCCCTGTACTGAGCTGTGAAACCGGTGCCTGCAATGCTGCCATCAGAGCGAAAGGTGACCCACACTGTGCTGCTGTTTGTGTTGACTGTTGGTGGTGCTACGTTACCACAGAACCTGCAGGAGAGACATACAGGCCTTTTATTGTATTTCACAGCTTTGGAGTTGCCACTCGAGTCTGAACTTTGCACCATAAATTCTTAAAAGGATTTGTGAGAAGGAGTTGGCTAACATTTTTGCAGTTTCATGAATCATGTTACGACACTTTCCAAGAATACAAATAACCAAAACGGTCAAAGTATTCACATGAACTGAAATCTTTCCAAGAAACCTTCAGTACCAAGAACTGCCCTATAATAATCATGCACAGCCCTTTAGTGCCATCTACCAGCAAATGAAGGTAATGACATGAACCCTAACAATTTTCCCTCAGGCAGAACATGCATAAAAATTATACTTTGATGAATTTGTTTCTCTTAGGTTTCCAGGATCAACAAGCATAGAGGCTAATTTGAGTTGAATTTTCAGGGCTGTGACATTCTTATACACTCAGATGTGTATTTGCCAGAACACATCCATACTTTGCCTCTCAACACTTAAACTACTTTGGTGAGAGCAGAGATATCTTACAGTTACAGGCCTTTCTGAAAAGAGCGACGACATAAGAGAAGGCAGCCAAAAATAGTGCAAAGTTCAACTTGTGTCATGGAAACTGACAAAGGCCCTTCATTCAAGACCATTCATGGTGCTCGCTGGGGTCGCACCAACCTGGTGACCACAGAGCTCTGCTCCGTCTGCTCCTGCACCTCCAGCCAGTCAAACAGGCAAGGAGACGGTCCCTCCACAGTCAAATAGGAAACATGGATCTGGACCAAGGAGGGGGGTGGGACTCGGATCACCCACACACACAGGGAGTTAGGGGGGTAGGAGCCGGGGTGGTTTGGAGAACTGAAACTGCCTTCTGAGTCTGTCAATACACCTCCACAGCCTGACAAGACAGAAAGGAATACCTGGTCTCAGTTACACAAAGATGACAGAACCACCAGATTAAGAAATGGTAGCATTTGTGTTGGGTAGACATGAAATTGACCATGCTAATTTTGTATATAACACATGTCAATATTAGAGTAAGTGGGCATATTTTTTGAGCCGCCTACGTGTTTCAAACAAGGGGGCCCTCGTGGGCTGTGGTGCGGCTGTACTGTCCCGCTGACTTCTGTTGGAAGGGATTGTGGGTAAAATATGCGACTCTCCATTTCCTGCACTCAATATGTCTGGAGGGCCGGTGGACAACACCTGATCCTCCACTGCCTGGTCTTTTATCTCTAAACCAGGGAGAACACAAACACACAGGATGGAAACATGACAGGATGTCTGTTCAGATTCTTCCCAAATAGAAAAGTAATTAATTCTTGTATGTACTTTAATTATAGTAATTTATAGTAATGACTGATTCGAGGTGCAGCAGTAACTCACGTGTGAGGATGAGGGCCAGCGCAAGTCCAAGGGCTGCTAACAGGAGCAGAGCAGCAGCAGAAACAGCCACCACCCCCCAGCCACAACCTGGCGCCCGCAGACGCATTACACACACCCCAAACAGACCCCAGCCTAGGCCTTAATGACAGAGCACACACACATTTACACAGAAACTTTTTTTTACATGTAATTTAGATGGTATTTCCCTTTCCCCCTTTTCATTTGAACCTAATTGGTGTTAAAATGGCATCATGTGTGGTATTAAAGAAGATCATAGACTTTAAGTGAATTCTTCAAAGCCTAGAGAAAGAAAAAGTCACAAACTGCAACAACATTTCAAAATGAAAGCTAAATATAAACTACTGGACTTTGGCTGGTTTTGCAACCGGAAAAACTGCAGTCATTGTGTAATTTGATCATGTTTTTATCTTAGTTTACTAAAGTGTTTACTCCCACAAATGTATACTGTTACTGTTTTCAGTTAAATGGATTCTCGTGTTGGGCTTGTAAGAGACAGATTTTAAAAATTAATAATCAAAATTAGGCAGCAGAGGCCAAAA
This sequence comes from Seriola lalandi dorsalis, assembly GCF_002814215.2. NCBI lineage: Eukaryota > Metazoa > Chordata > Actinopteri > Carangiformes > Carangidae > Seriola > Seriola lalandi. The sequence goes on along the minus strand of NW_019523205.1, from coordinate 110,245 downwards.
TACTTTTAGTCTCCAGTATGGGTCAAACTCTGAAAACACTGGGCCCTAAAAGTTTCCCATAATGTAACTGGGTGGTGTCTTTCATTTTCCTTCCCTGGTAAAGACCAATGTCCTTCAAGCTCCACACCTCCAGTTTGTAATACTGGCTGAGATAACCCTGATGACATCACTATGACATCATCAGGGTTATTTTCCCACAGAGGACATAATACAGCTGTTTTCAGAGGTTGAGTAGGACAAACCACAGCCAGTAAACCAGATCTTTGACATGTAAAATTGGTGGAGTGGCCGTTTTATTCCTTGGCGGAAAAGTGAAGTCAAGTGATCCAATAAAGTTACTTATCCAATACATAGACACACACAGCACTCGTGTTTAGTCACAGATAGCATGCTGATTGGCTGACTCACTAGCTGCTGGTGGTTTGATTGGTTCAGGGGTGGACGAGGATGTCCGGAAGCCCTCCACTCTCTCCTCTCGCTCCCCTTCCAGCTCAAACGCAGGGTTGCAGAAAACATTCTGTGAAAAGCAGAACAGGGAAAAGTGGAAATGAAAATGACAAACTGTCGACTTAAAAAAAAAAAAAAAAAAAAAAAAAGGAAAACATCGTACAGTTACAGTAATGCCTAAATATATTCTTCCTCTTTTAAAGGACAAGTTGAATTCATAAGCATTGAAACACACCTTTACTTATTTGAGCACACTTTGCAGTTTTGCTGCTACAGCTTTACTTGGTCTGATATGACCAGTAGCTCGTGGTTGCTAATGTTAGCTAATATTAGCAAACTTCAGGTAAATATCACCATGTAACAGACATTACTGAGTGATTTTGCTAACTTTATATGTGGTGTATATACTTGCTCTCAGTCAGATCACCTAATGATGTGAACACAACATTGACATATTATGTTCTTTTAATTTGTAATAGCAAACTTTTTACCAAGCAGTTGCTTATTTCCACATTCAGCAGTTATGGAGCAGGATTAGCATTTATTTGGAGTTGTGTTTTTGGCGTCCTGGCAAATATAAGTCCAACAGTGGTGTGCCATTAAGACAAACAAGCAAGCAGTGCTCTAAAGCTAAAAATGGACACCTGGATACCAACATGAGTGAGTGAGAATGAACCAAAACATTGGACTTGTGGACCGAACAGGTCTTGGGAACTGTAGCTCCAACCTGCTATCATCATGTAAGTGCCACTGTTCAGCAAAAATTATATAGTCTCGTTTTAAACACTAACCCACAGTAGTTACAGTTACAAGGCCATACAATGGTTTCTGGCCTAACCACACAGCTGAGATGTAGGTTTGCGATTCATAAGGGGCCCTGAGGCAAATGTTGCACTACTCAAATGAATTAATTAAGATCATTCTTTACCTTGTTTTGCCAATGGCCCACTTACTAGCTTTCTCTTGTGATTTCAATCCTATCATGGTCTTCATCGGGAAAATAAGTTGAAAGTGAAATATAATGATATAAAATCAGCCTGTGAGTTTGCAAAAGATCCACCACTAGTGAACAGACTCCATCTGCAGATGTAGACCATGTGGTAATGGTTGAAAGCTCTGGAAAAAAAGTTTTTAAGTGGACCTTGAATTGTTTTTCACCAATGGACTCTAAATGGACTTATCCAACCTCTCATCCTTACTCACCTTGTAAATATCTGAGGAGTCTGAGTATACAGCGACTTGGCTGAGGTCAGACATCTTAATCTGTGGTCCCCGCTCACAGGGAACTCTAGTCAGTCCTCCTCTTCTCAAAGAGCCTGATATTGGGATAAATGCATCCAGGATGACACTGTGATGGAGCCATTTCTCTATGAGAAAGTGTTAACAATGTTTTCCTGGGTTTTCTTATCATTGTTCACTTTCTGCTCCGACTATAGGTTTCCACTGTAGGGTAGAAAGCTTGCAACCTCCTCCTCCAGCAGAGCATAGCAGAGCCCTTTGTTGGACATCTATCAGCATAATCCAGGTAAAAAATAAAAATAAAAACACAACATAATGCACATCAAATAATGTTCAAACTCCAGTCATCAAAATATCCTTGTTTGCTGCTATTTGTCCTTTTGTCTAGTGTAGCACAAGCAGCACCGACCTGTGTTTCTCTTGTTTTTTGATAGTGTGTGAGTAGTTACAAAAGAGTTTTAGAAACTCCTTCACAGTGCTGAACAAAGCCGAGTCAGCTGAGAGGACTGAGCACCGAGGAGGAGGAGGAGGGAGGTGATAGGGAAGGGGAGAAGGGGTGAGAGTGGAGGTAGAGCTGGGGATCCCTGTTAAATCTCTATAATCCCCGTAATGATCTTTTAAGCTTCTAAAATGTTTTATTCACATGCACGCTTGCAAACCTGAGTGAGCAGGAACACAAACACAAAAAATGCTAAACATTGGCACAAAGACAACACAGTTTGAGTCATTTAGAAATAATTCTGGGTAATTAGGCATCAAAAACAACAACAGTGCTGGGATGAGGTTTGGTTTGGGAATGGTGAATAACAGCTTGAAGTGCTCAAGAGATTTGAAATTGCATTAGTTAAACAAAGCCGGCTCATGAAATTGCAGTTGAGTTTCCTATAGTAGATTTTTATTTAAAAGTTTTGGAGCAGCTTTATATTAGGAAGTAATATAAAAAAACGTCACCAAAGACATATCAGAATCCTAAAGCAAGAGAAAACGAAAAACCTAGTCCAACCAGAAATGAAAGTAACAGCTCAAATCTGTGTCCTGTGCTAGATTGCTCAATCCCTCCTTCTCTTTTTGCTGCTGCTGTGTTAATGGGTAATCAGTCATCAAATAAAGCACCCTCCTGCAGGTCAGTGCAGACACTGTTGCTGTGATTTCTGTCACTCAAAGACACAAACCCAGCTGATACAGAGTCCGGTCATGTATGTCAAGTCTATACTGTGGATCCTGCTCTTCTTCTCTGTTCAGGAGGGTGAGCATTTCAACTCTATTTTTATTTGTTGTACATTTTTGTGAGATTATGTCACATTCATATGGCTCTGTGCCATATGCCTGTGGTGACGCATTACATCTGTGCGCAGAGATTCATGTTTATCACCAACATGTCTACTGTTTGTGCTCCAGTGTCTGTGCAGGAGGAAGAGTATAATTATGAAGATGAGATATACGACGAGCCACAGCCTCTGAACTGTTCGACCACAGAGAGCATCAAAGATGGACATGTCACATACTCACAGGTGAAAATAACCCACTGTACATTAGAGCTGACTTGATTAATTGATTAGTCGATTGACAAAGAATTTAATCACCAACCATTTTGAAACAAACAAACACTCTCTGGTTCCAGATTCCCCAAAAATCAGGAGTTTCTGCTTTTCTCTGATCAGTCATTTTAAATCGAATATCTTTTCTGTTTTCAAATTGTTGGTCAGACAAAGAGATAATCTTGGACCCTGTAATTTTTTTCACCTAACAATAATATATTGATCAGGAGAATAATCCTTTGATCAATCTAGAGTGAAAATAATCAACTGTACAACTTCAATTTGACATCAGTTAGGATACAAGTGTTAAAAGACCAAGATGTTTGCTCCTTAAAGAGTATACATGTAATTTTTTCAGCCCCGCTGCCCTGATGTAATTGTTCCTTATGTGTTAACCTTTTAAAATACTACATCCCCCCCATGGGACACTCTGACATTGGTAGCGCTACTTTAGATCGTCTGCACTGGACTCAGACTTCGCTTAACCTTGACAAATTAGACATCATGTTGAAAGCTTTATGTCTCTTCACTCTATCTGTGCAAAGTATTTTGAATACAATTTATGTTTAAGAGGCTAATAAGAGACATGTTAAACACTGCAAAACAGGTTACACAGTACTCAACAAATCAGGGACTACAGGGACAAAAAGAGGTAAAATGAAGGGCACAGAAGGGCAAACTCTTCAGGCCCTGTCTCAGCTGTCTACTCCCACCTAAAGGAAAAGGCACACTCCTTTGAAGACAGCAATGTCGAAATCTTGGACAGGGAGGACAGATGGTTTGAAAGGGGAGTCAAAGAAGCCATCTATGTAAAAGTGGAGAGGCCATCGCTAAACAGGGGAGGGGGTCTGCGACACCA
>NW_019523205.1:105704-106142 GCF_002814215.2 Seriola lalandi dorsalis | reverse complement strand
TTTATTTGTGAAATATCTCAAGAACTAGTGAAGGCTGCGACCTCGTTCCTAATCACCACCTTGCTGATATTCAGTACATCACTCCCTCATATGTGATATTGGTTTTATACAACAGTTTTATGTGGACCATATCAGTTAACATTAATAAGTAACTACAGATCATGATTTGCATATTTATTTCGTCATTTATTTAGCTACGCCAAAACAAATAGTTCCACAACTGAACTAGTGCAGGACTTTTGCTAAGCAACACATAAAACATTTTTCCTGACCTGTCAAATCGGCGCACTTGAAGGTGTGCACCGAAGTGTGCAGGCTTCTTTCCTTCCCTTCATCCTGACGACAACACATAGTCTAATACAAATGTTATTTCTGGAAATATATTCATCTTCGCAGTGCAAAGTTTGCTACAATCTAAGATAGATAACGGCCGTTAGT
>NW_019523205.1:67004-105684 GCF_002814215.2 Seriola lalandi dorsalis | reverse complement strand
TGGATAAGAGGCGAAACGTCTTCCACAGACAAATACAAGTCCAGTTGCCTTCGATTTAATCTGAGAAAGAGGTAAAATGAAGGAAAATAAAAAGTATTATATTAAAGTATGTCAGACATAGTGATTTAAAAGAAATGCAATATAAATTCAGTAGAAAGTATAAAAGTAAATTAGATTTTTTTTTTAAAATTCATACAGTAACAAAATAATATAATACCAGTTAACAGGCTGATAACAGAAAAATAAAACTCTGCAAAAGAGAGGTTAGAAAGCCCTCAACCACAGTGCAGGGGCTGAAAATAGGTACTGAGAGAAAAATGTAGCGTGAGTCATGCAAGCAAAACTGCATTAGGAAGATATTTTGCGGATGGCCTGGAAAGTGAAACTAATAAAGTATCTTTTTACTGGAAGTCTTCATGTGTCTTAATTTAACTCCGATACGTGACCACGTGTTTCCTCCGCAGGGGGGGCTGGAGGGCAGTGTGCTGACCTATCACTGTGGCCCAGGGAAATACCCTTTCCCCATCAGCCACAGGTCCTGTGGTGCGGATGGGGAGTGGTCGCTCATGAGATTATCCGATGGCAGACCGTTGTCACGGGCCACGTGCAAAGGTAATGTTGTAGATGGTGATGCATTCAGTGTCATATGTACAAAAAATGACTCTGCTGTTCTGTCTGACTTTTCTCTCAAAGCTCCACTGTGATTTTCTCCCCCCTGTTCTTCTCACCCTTCCTTTCTTCCCTGTGTTCTCTTCTCCTCATCCTCCTTCCTCTTCTCTGTCCATCCTTCTCTCTCCCTCTCTCAGATGTGATGTGTCCAGCTCAGCTCCAGCTGGATAATGGTGAGTTCTGGCCCAGGGATCAGTGGTTCCGTGTTGGGACAACGCAGAGCTTCTCCTGCATGGAAGGGTTCACTCTGTACGGGTCAGCTGAGAGGAACTGCTCCGTCACTGGAGAGTGGACAGGAACGACTCCTGTCTGTGACAACCATGGTGAGGAAGAAACCTCACCTCAGACAAACCATGTCTTAAAGAGCCTTTGTGCATCATTTCAAAGTACAACATGATCATCTATTGCAACTAAAGTTCTATCCCGAACATTTCTATGTAGCACAAACACAAATAAAATTTTAAAAATAATTTGTTATCACCTTAAAAATTCTGTATTTAGTCCACTGTCGCCTTTCTGTCTTTAAATGCAGCTGACGACTGTAGTGACCCAGGCGTCCCACCGGGGGCCCAGAGGTCAGGCCGGTTTCACACTGGAGAGAAGGTGGTCTATCGGTGTCAGGCTGGTCTCACTCTGCTCGGGTCGGCTGAAAGGGTTTGCCTGGAGAACACGGAGTGGAGCGGCTCAACACCTCGGTGCCAAGGTGTTTTAAATTTACATGTCTTTCCTTTAAAACAGCAAACATTTCCTTTTTAAGACCAAAAAAAGACTTAAAACCTCAATTAGTTTTCTGTTACTGGCCATCATTACAGCAGTACCAAAACAGTCCACAGTAAATTATCACATTATGATCAAATATGCATGCGTGCTATCTTTGTGCTTTACTGCAGGCCCGAATACCTTTGACTCCCCCAGCGCTGTGGCCGAGGCCATGGCAGGGTCGCTTGCAGGAGTCATGGATGTGGTCTCACCAGACTCCAAAAAGGAAAGTGAGTATAACTTGTATCTGTGTCTGGAACATATTGCCGATGTTGTGAATGTTGCTGCACAAACAACTTTTAAGTGCATGTACATAAAGTTCTTTAACAAATATTTAAAGCAACCACCTGAAGTCAACTTCAATGAAAAGAAAATGTACTTTGTGTGTGTGTGTGTGTGTGTGTGTGTGTGTGTGTGTGTGTGTGTGTGTGTGTGTGTGTGTGTGTGTAAGCTGCAAGGATGTCCTTTGCCCGAACCGTCCGCGTGGCTCAAGGCAGTCGTATGAACGTCTTCATTTTACTGGACACATCAGGAAGCATCACAAAGGAGGACTTTGAATTATCTAGGGATGCCACCATTGCTCTTATCAGAAAGGTCTGTACCAGTTTTATTTGACTTAACAAGAGATGAGGGTAAAAGACAAAGGTTTACACTGGGCTACCAGTTTGCCTTTCATCCTCCATCAATGAGTGTGAAACTAACATCTAACATCTTCATTTTCATTCCAGTTGGACAGTTACGAGGTGCAGATCAAGTTCCACGTGTTGTCATTTGCCAGTGAAGCTATAGACATTGTGGACATCAGAGACACAGATATAAGCAGTAGCACTGAGGACGTCATACATTATCTGATGGAGTTTGACTACCATAGTAGGACTCCGCTTGTTATTCTTTCATTCATTTAAGTTCTGAAGTGGACAACCATGATGCACCAGTCTGTTCAATGGTTAATTATCAATTTGTGTTTCAATCATTCAGTCTTCTGTATTTGTTCATCTGCAGGCCATGGGAGTAGGACGGGCACCAATTTGCACGCTGCGCTGCACCGTGTCAATGAGATGATCAGCTTGTTAAAGGAAAAACGTGTCGACAACCATTTTCATGAGACTCAGAACATCATCATCATAGAAACAGACGGTAAAGACAAACTCATGCTCAAAAGCATCTGCCAGGCATCTAATGCTTGTCAAAAAAAGTGAAAAAAATAAAACTTTTTCAACCCTCTTAGATGTTTGGTGAACCATTAGAGCTCTATTGATATCATTAATATTTCTATTGGGTGTTTTTCTTGCAGGTTACTCCAACACAGGCATCAATCCTCAGAGAGCTCTGGCCCGGATCAGGCATGTGCTCGGCTACAGTACAACATCCCATGATCACACTGAGGAGGCAATGCTAGGTAGCACGCTAACAAAACGAAACAAAACAAAACAAAAATCCATCTAACCAATTATATGTATCTACATCTATATCCAAATATGTGTGTGTGTTTTCAGATGTCTATGTATTTGGTGTTGGGGAGCGAGTGAACAAAGATCAGCTGAACTCTTTAGCTTCAAAGAAACGTGACGAGCATCACGTCTTCATTCTGGAAAGCTATGAAACACTGGGAAAGGTGTTCAACAGCATCATTAGTAAGTAAGAGATTGCTCCATCAACTGCCAAGGTGTTTTATGAAATCAGGTCAGCATAAAATTTAAATTAGAATACAAAAAACAAGGAAACAAAAAATGTTTTTTAGAATGGCATGAAGCCATTTCTTATTTAAGCTGATTGTAAAATTGTATTTACTGAAGTATAACATATTTTCATGATGCAGGTGACAAGAGCGTGACGATGTGTGGAGTAGCTCAGGAACACGTCTCCAGCGAACAGGTGAAAGGTGGGGTAACAGTCTACACCAAGCCCTGGCACGTCATTCTGACATCAGTAAGAGCCTTGCACACGCTCAGTCACTAAGACACTTTTCCTATTTCATATTTAGAGTGGGTTTTCACATAAACACACACACAACTCATTCTTCCCTTGTAGCCTGAATGGGGGCGTGACAAGTGGTGTTCTGGATCCATCGTGAGCCAGAACTGGGTGCTGACAGCTGCTCACTGCTTTGCCAAAGCCAGCACAGACAGAGTCTCTTCCCAAGTGGACATAGAACACGGTCAGTGTCAATATGGGAGAATATTTTTGGAGATGGGGATTGCTATGTTGGAGCACTTTGCTACTTTCTTTAAGATTAAAAGGTTGGTGATCCTTTAATGATTTTGGGAGCTAGGACACTGATATACCTGCTTGTTTTTAAACATTTTTAACAGTATATTTTATATATAATTATATTTTTCACCAAAATTGTACTGTTTTACAAAAGATTTGTTGGCAGACTTGCAATACCAAATCCCAATTACAAAAACAGGAGAACTTTTCCAGCATGTTATCCCTATAGGAATCGATCCATAAACTCTGACAGTGTTAGCACCTTCCCTAACTCATACGCAACACTACACTGTAGAAAATTGTAGTTTTAGGTTAAGGTTTAAATTTCTACCTGTTCACTTCAAGAACGTTGAATCTTGTTGACTTCATACTGAAACAAGCTGCTTCTCCGGTTCCCAGGTGATGGCACAGTGAAGTCCAGCAAGGTGATCATGCACCCCAATTATAACATCAAGGCACTGAGACACAGAAATGTATCTGAGTTCTATGACTACGATGTAGCTCTGGTGCAGGTGAACAAGAGTATCCCGCTCTCCTGGAAGGCCAGGTGAGACAGCCCAGAGGAAAATCTTTTAAGTATCAGCCACTCAGGATACACTTATGTGCAAACATTTACTTTGAAGAATGAAGGTGTGTGTGAGAGGTGTGCAGTCTTGTATTTCTATCCTTTTTTAACCTAGACAAAGGGAAAATGTACAGTATACAACCAACATGAATTTATACCATGTCATATTACAGACCCATCTGCTTGCCATGTACCGTACCAGCCAGCCGAGCCATGAAAAAGATCAACTCTACCTGTCAGCAGCACAGTATGTGACCATTGACCTTAACACTCTCTAACGAGAACACAATGTTAATAATGTATTATATTAAATACAAATCTGACTAAAGGTCCTGAATAAACTTCTCAGTAAAATGAATGTGTGTGTATACAGGGGAGGAACTACTACCAAAGGAGGAGACTGCTGCCTTTTTCATCCATAAGAAAACAGAACGAAAAGAAACACATTTTCACACAAAGAGTCAGGTGAGCCGCGATTCGGACTGTGGCCTGTTTTCATGTTTAAACTCAACAATGTGGTGGAAATACATTGTTTTATATATATGTATATAATGCACTTACTTGTTTGGCTGTCTGCAGAGGCCTGCCTGTGTGGAGAAGGCAAGGATAACACTAAAAATGCCCACCAATGTGACCTTGGACGAGTATGTACCTGACAGATTCCTCTGCTCCGGGGGCACCTCCGGATATGAGGACGCAATCACCTGCAAAGGTGTGGATTCTGCACTTACTGTATGATAGCCACCATATTACAAGATTCACATTACAGTTACGGGTTGTCTCTTTTTGGATAGGTGACTCTGGTGGATCCATGTTTCTGCAAAAAAGAAATCGCTACTTTCAGGTCAGAAAGTTTCGCCTCATCGATCCAGATGAGCCAGATCACGCACAGTGCAATCAGCATCACGTTGACATTTCTCCTGTTTTCAACCGCAGGTGGCGGTAGTAAGCTGGGGCACCATAGACATATGTGACCTACTCAAACCAGCTATGAAAGCGCGCAAGAGGAACAAGCTGTCTCCTGATGCGCGAGACTTTCACATCGACCTCTTCAAGATAATGCCGTGGCTGAAACAGCATCTGGGTGAGCAGATCCAGTTCCTGCCTGAGATCAACTGAGTTGATCCAGAATCAGTCTGTGCAGGTCTACTTGGACTAAGCCATAATAACGCAATGCAGAGATCCCCAGCTCTTGTGAATTAATGACTTATTTTTCCACGACATGAGGGAATAATCATAACAAAACTCAGATAGTAATATCAAGTGTTTTTCTAATCCTTTATTGTCTAAATGAATACCAATGATTTCTAAAGCTGCGATGCAGTAAGCTTACGTGTAAAGGAAGACTTTATTGTTAACAAATCCTAAATAACATATAAAAGGTAATTCTGCTTGATTTGTTTTCGATTTTATTCTTTCTAAACACAACATATAAAACACATGCATAATGAGGTCATGAGGCGCACACATAACAGAAATGTATCTGTATATTCATATGGATATAACACTGAATGGAAGGATGTGATTCTGCGCTCTATGTCTAGTTAACATCACCAGTCTTAGTCTGTAGTTAGAGTCCATTAGCCATACAGTAATCGTATAAGCCAGGATGTACAGAAACTGCACAGATGTCAGTGGCGAGCCCATACACCTGGCTGAAATGTAAAAAGAAAAAAAAAAAAATCATGCTGGTGTTAGAAAGCCAGCTGTCCAATCAGCCCTCAGAAAACTGTCTAAACAGCGTTTCTGATTGGCTGTCTTTGAAGTTTGGGACAAAGTGGATCTGGAGGATCTCGGAAAATCCCTCACAGAGGGCGGGAGCCACAAAGTGTTTCCTTTCCAGAGAAAGAGAGAGAGAGAGGGGTCAGAAAAATATCCTGTTGTGTGAAAATTTCAGCTAACACTATAAAGCCTACAATGTTTAGATTGTGTTAATGCCAGGATTCAAAGCCTACTGAGTCAATATAGTTAACAAGCTTACTTGTAGCTGTGGAAAATCATCTCATTGACCTTGACATGTTTGCTGTCTGATGGAGCCATTTCACGGAACTGGGAACAAGAGTAACGCATTAAAACAAAGACACACACACTATTCATGACCAGCCAAGATAAAACAAAACAGAGCAGGCAGGTGAGTCGTACCCTGTTGTTGTGTTTGGCTTGATCCAGAGAGGCTGAAAAGTGGAAACAACGACAGGGTACTCCTGCTGCTTTGGCCACGTCCACGTATCTGGAAAATTCTGTATTGGTTAGACAGAGAAAAACAAATGCACATACAAGCAGCAGTAGTATACACAGTACATGTTTTTGTGCAATATCCTGCTGTGTTTGAACCAGGTTAAAAGGTATACAGGGGATTAACATGACTGTTCTTAGCTGAATGATATGCATTCTGACACATGCAAAGACACACACGCACACACGTGTATCTACACAGTAAATACTAGTACAGCTGTGCTTTACCGTTTACGAGACTCCAGGTCTGGGCTGGTGTTGTCAACGGCAACACTGCGGCCCTCCTTCAGAGCGCGCTCACACGCCGACACACAGCTCTGCCATGAACCGAGTATGTCCTGACACAGAAATAAAACAAAACAGGGAGGGCTTTAAGGACCGAAAATTTATATAAAAACCCTAATGATTGTTATCTTCATCATCTTGGTCATTATGATCATTATTACAACACTTAAGACTTGTGCATCAAATAGAAAAGCAGGAACACAAACATCGGAGTAAAGCATTAGCTGCCATTAATTTTGGAGCTAGCATCCTGCTCATATAAGGTCCACTCACCCTGTTGACATATGCGTAGCCTTTTGGAACAATGTGGGTTTGGAAGAAAGTGGATTTTCCCGCTGCAGAGGAAGGGAAGGGTGAACGAGATAAGGAGGATGTTGACAGGAGGATTGACCAGAAAAACAAACGGTGATACATCGTCCACTTTCACTTACATGCGGGGAAACCCACGGCAACAATGACTTCTGTCTGGCTGGATGTGAGGGAGGCCGATGGCGGGTCGTACAGCCTGACAGTGGAGTCCAGCTTCCTCTAGCAATTTAGATAGAGAGAAACATTTACATCAATACAAACAGACATACATTTAAGAAAAGAAAACACAGTACACACCCATCGCTCATTGTACTCACAGGGTCAAAATCAGGCAGGCTATAGGGGGCGCTCTTCCAGCCCAAAAAGTACTCCTCGGGGGTGTGGAACTGCAACCCAATGTTCAGCGCAAACTACAAACACAAGAAGGAAGACAGTAACTGGTACACACACTGCTCAGGTTTTAGCTTTTTCTCCATAAAAAGGTATCATGGAGAAACATCAACTCATAGTTAAGACTTATTTCATGACACTTAAGATACACAATACCTCAAAAAGAAATTAGCACAACTGACCAGAGTAAGAATCTTAGGTCTTACCAGTCGGTCACTGCTGGAGAAATCCTTCTTCTTCTTCCCTGGAGCCCAGTTCTCTGGTCTACCTGCAGCATCTGTGCACAGAGGTAAAGTCAGAAGCAGCAAAAAGCCTCCAAATTTATGCGCTTTGAAGAGGTTAATTCTAAATCACATCTGGACTCATGGTTAGGGGTTTACAGCAGTAAATTTAGGTGTAACACTGAGGAGATTTCAGGTAGTTAGGGACTGACCTGGTTAAGATCTGGGACCATTTTTGGGTTTAGGGGAAAGGATGGAAGAAAGATTGAACTAAAAGCTTGGATTTCAATATGTGCATCTGAGTGATATCAGATCAGATAACTGAGAACACATACAGTAGCTACCTGTAAGTATGGGCTGATTTTATCAAGTCCACTCACCTCCTACATAAAAACTCTTTCTCTTGTCAACAGTGACTCCATCATTAGCCTGTGCAGGGAAAACACAGGCAGACACACTTAATTAAAACAAAAACACACTGTTCATAGTCAAACATGCAGAAACAAAAGTGAACAATGTGAGGAATAATCAAAGGGCGGTTTCTATGACTATGTAATTCGTGTAATTTATGTTCATCTCAGTGCAAATACTGTATATGAGGTGTGGTTCTTATAAAATACAAGTTTGATCCTCGATCTCAACTGACAATTACCTTCTCACACAAGTGATTCCACATTCCCATAACTGGTTTCCTGTAGATACCAGGACCGGCTGCTACAAACACCTGAGACACAGACACAGAGGGCATCCAAACATCTGCTTTACGTACAACATCTGCTTAAGTGCTAAGAGTCAATCTCCATTATAGCAAACCTGCACAGATAGCTGCAGCGTGGCGAGGATGTCCTCCACTTTAGACTTGAAGATTTCTGGTCTCAGTTTGCCTCTAGCAATCCCCATCTGGTTGGTGAAGAACACCACCTGCAAGGAGAGAGCCAGGGTTAGAGTAGGAAATCCAGTGGCAAACACTGCTAGAGGACATACAATTCAATCATATCTCACTGGCTTTAATCTTGCAAAGTTCACTAAATATTATTAGCTCACCTTATATCCTTTTTTGAGTAAAGCAGCCAGTCTGGGCTGAATCTCTGGGAACAGAATCCTGTAAACACAAGGATGATTACAACAAATCATGCAGATATGGGATATAATCCATAAACCACTGATGGTCATTTATCACACTTCTTAACAATAGCAAATAGGAACATTCAGGAGTGTTGACATACTTCCAGTCATCTGGTGAAGTGGGAAAAACTTTCCCTGACTTGGTGGTGATGATGCAGCCATCTATGTCAAACCCAGCAATCTGGAGGTGGAGAGACGGGGAAATATTCAGACAATTTCACATACGCTGGATGCTATCACCAGCTTTATAACCTGTAAGACAAATTTCTAGAAGGTATAGACATCATTTGAAATTCATGACCTTCATCTCCCAGAAATCATGTAAGGTGATGTCAGTAAAGCCCTACGCAGCATTTCTGTGTTTACTGAAAAAAGTTAGGCTGCTGATTATTTTCTCAAATAATGAATAATGAATTAATCAATTCGTTTGATGTATAAAACAACAGAAAAAGTAAAAAAATGCCTTCTACAGTGTCCCAGAGCTCGTGTATTTTGTATTTTACTGTCTTGTTTTGTCCAACTAACGGTCCAAACCAAAGATATTCAGTTTAAACTGATGTAACTTTGAGAAAAGCAACGAATCATGACAATTAAGAAGCTGGAATCAGTCAATTTTATTTTCAGTTGTGCTTGAAATTTGAGTTACTCTGGGATTGGGGATTCTTTTTGTACAGAAAAACAGTGAAACAGTTCCCACCTTGTCACTCGCTCTGACTCCAGCAGCAGTGTAGAGCATCAGGTTGCCAATCTGCTGCCAACTGCTCTTTAGACAGGCCTTTGATGATGATGATGGTGATGAAGAAGATGAAGGCTGGGTGCTGTTACTCCTCTCTGTCGTGGACTTCTCAGCCAACTCCTGCAGCTGCTTGAGCTTCTCCTCTGCCAGTCTCTCCTCCTCATCCTCCTCCTCCTCTTCTTCTTCTTTCATCCAACCATCCGAGGCCTCCTCCTCTACCCTTTGGCGCTTCACCTCAGGGTGCCCCCTCTCTGGGCTCAGTCGTCTTTTGGATGACTGAAGAGAAGAGTGAAAAACACACTGTTTATCATTTTCTGTTTTCTGACTTACATTGATAAATGTCATCTTTGTAGTAACATTACAGGAATAAACAAATAAGATGCATAAAATAATGCAACAAATAGATTTAAACTCAGTAAACAAACCACTAAATGTGTTACCTTCATGGGGGAAGTAGAAAAGAAATCCTTTATGCTGCGTTTAGGTGTCGGACTCGACTGTTGTTCTTTCACTTTTCCGTTCCTTCCTCCTTTAGTCTTATCAGTGGCTTTCAGCCCTCTCTGTGCAGAGCTGGAGGCTGTACCATTTGAGCTCAGGGAGTAGTGTAGTTGAAACGGATGGTTCTGGTTAACCAGGTAGAGAGTGCCTCCATGGGTGAGTTTACCAGACTGGCCCCGGCCCAGTTTCTCACCGTCCAGGAAACTGGGATTGGGACCCAGCTGAGGTGGAAAAACAGGACATGTAAGAACTCTGTAATGTAGCATTTATACAATTAGTTTACAGGTTGTATGATGACCTGAGTGGGTCCAGGCAGTAAAGAGTGAGAAGAGTGCCGACATCACATTTTGATCGTGTCAAATATTGACACAGGGAATTACAACCTGCGGCACCGTTTGTTTTCATACCTGAGTAAAAACCACATCCTGGTCTGCATAGCAAGCCACCGCCTTCACTGGTGGGAAACAAAGATTAGTACCATCACAAACATACTCACACATTTCAATATACATATTCATTAAGAGCTGAAATCATTATTTCAGAAAGCAGTTCAGTGATTGTTAAGTTTAGAAGTTAATTTTATAAAACAATTTCACTGGGTCCAGCTTTTCATATGTGAATATTCACTGGATCTCTTGGTCTATAATCACAATTAGGTCTAATAAACCTGCAGCTTGAAATTGAAATTGAAATAATATCTATTTTCCCAGAGCACAATATGCCATCTTAAAATGTCGTTTGGACCAATAGTCCAAAACTCAAAGACAATATGTTTACAATTACATATTGAGAGAGAGAGAGAGAGAAAAAAAAAGCAAATTCTTATATTTAATAAGTCTGAACTGCAGATATTTTGCTTTGTTGTTTGAAACGACTCATTTGCGACTCAAATGAATAATCGTTTATCATTTTAATTGTCTTAAAAGTGTTATTTGATCAATCTCACTGTGGATTCATATTTCTCTTTCTGTTAAAAAAAAAAAAAAAGTACTGGGGGCTGTAACAAGCAGAACTCCCCATGCTGTGTGGAGGTCGTGGGTCAGTCTATGGTAAACACATTTAAGGATGATTGTTTTCTGCTCCCTGTCAGATCTGGAGTGGGCGGGGTTAATTTATTTATTGTTTATACTTGTAGATGGTTAAATAGGTGCTATGCTCTTCCTGGTTTCACTGTGCGTGAAGGGAGGCATTACACTAGTCCAGGAGAGAGACAACCATGGTTTGGACAAGGAGCTGGGTGGTTTAATTACTGGGTCCGGTAAGGCCTGATTTTACTTGTGTTGTATAATGCAACGCGGCACGAGTGAGAGACGGGTGTAGCATTGACAGTTTCCCCCTAAGCTACAGAGCAGTTTTACGATGCGTTGTATTAAGTTACCGCACAATAATAACTGACGTACAACGGCGTCAGTTTACATTATGTTGAACTCTTCCTCACCCTGGTGCCTGGAGCATTTCTTGTCGGCGACCCCGGTCTCCGGACCCCGGCCCAGAATCACAGCTCGTCCGTCCTCTAGAGGGACCCGAGCTCCAGAGGCACCAACCAACGTGCACGACATCCGAACCAACAACCACCGCGAGACTGCAGCTCTACTTTCAGCCAAACCGTGTGTTTGTGAACGACTCGTTTCATAAACCGAAGGAGCCGAGACACAGAGAGCAAAACGGTCCCAGCACGTTTTTGCTACGTGTCTTATCAACATGTAGAGTCTCTACTTGTGGCCACAACTTCTTCGTATTTGAGTTGGTTAGTGAAGAGCATTTAAGTAAACCGGAAGGGGCGTGTTTCTGCGCTGCACCCGCGTTCCTTTGGAAAAACAGTCTCGTTGAGAAACTTGCTCAGCTTGAAAGTTCCGCCCTGTCCGCCCGTCCACTTGGTAAAATAGTTGTTATTATAAATGTAGTTATTTTTGGTGGAATAATTTAGTGTTATTTCTTGTGTTTTCTGTTTAGGTTTTGAATGTCTTGGGTGAAAGGTGGCAATAAATGGGCGAAACGCGTACTGTATGTGCTCCACCTAGTCAGGTAGAAAAGAGCCGAGGAAGAAAAGTAAAGTCAAGACACAAGGCGGAAGAGGATGGTAAATTCTCCGGCGTTGTAATTACCTGGGCCGAATGCTTCTCTGTGCACCAGCGTAGTCGAAAAAAGGAAGAAATACTTACCTGTTCGTCACCTTTGCCTTTTATGTATAATGATAAATGTTTTCATGTTTTTCTATTTTGTCCATAAGTTGGTTAGAGAAATCCTTTTTTATTTAAAAGTGAACTTTTTATCCACAATTTAAAACACAAAACAAAATGAAAACGAAGATTATCTGAGACTTCTGTTAAACAGTCATCATAAGTTAGTTTAATAAACAAAATGACAGATGTTCTGATGTGTAATTTTACAGACAAAAACTTGTGTAAACACCCATAAATATATATTCCTGTACATTCTCGGCCAGTGTGTTTCCATATTAACACTGAGAATGTTGAAAGACAGGTTTTTTCGACAGAACTATCCCTTGTTCTTTGCAACTGCCTGTCCTCCCCCCTCTTTTTGTTATTTGCATAAATACTCGCTCCCGTTTCCGTGGTCATTTATATTCTTTCACTGTCTTGTTGTTGGATAGTGTTCTTGGTCGAGAGCCTGTTTGGAGAACTGTTGTGCTGCAGTGTATTACTACAGACAGAAAGACAACTTCACTTTCAGGTAAAACAAAAAAAAAAATCACTTTATACTTTTAGATAGATTTTGGTTGTAGTAAAAACCGCAAACTCTTTGGCCTCAGTGAAACCAGGTGGAGAGCAGCTTATAATCTTTTGTCTCTCAACCAGCTATAGATTGAAATTTTGTTGTGTTAACTTGATTGTCATGAAAGTGTAATGCATAAACCTTGAGTAGTACTTTTATTTTTTGTTTCTCTCTTTCTATTCCCACAGGACAGCCTGACATATGACAGACATCTTGGTGTAACTGTTTAAACAACATACATCTGAGTCAACTCCTTTTTTTGCCTTCCTGCCCATCACCCTCTTCATCAATCTTCAGAGCCTCAGTCCTTCTCACCATGTCCACCCAGCCCCCCCGAACCCACCATGAAGCAGCATATATGTCCCTTATGAGAGGCTTGCGAGAGCTGGATCTCCATGGCCCCCGTGTTCCCAGCGATCTGGTTCTGATTGGAGACCACGCCTTTCCTTTGGCAATGAACAGCCGAGGCCAGGTCCTGATGGCTGCCTCTCTCTACGGGCGTGGAAGGATTGTGGTCCTGGGTCATGAGGGCTACCTGACAGCTTTCCCTGCTCTGGTAGAGAACGCTCTGACGTGGCTGAGAGGAGATGGATCTGACAACCTGTCTGTGGGGATCCAAAGGAACATCATGGCGGTCGCCGATAACCTCAGCAAAGCCGGCTTCCAGGCCAATGTTGTGGGGGCCTTCAGCAACAATCTGGAGGTTGGTGTATATGTGACAGATGCCTACAGTGTGGGTCCAGACCAGAAGCACCTGGTGGCATTTATGAAAGCTGGAGGAGGAGTGCTGATAGCAGGTCAGGCGTGGAGCTGGGCTGCAGATCACCCTAAGGAGAACACACTGCTTCAGTTTGGAGGGAATAAAGTTTCTGGTGTGGCAGGGATCTACTTCTCTGAGCATCCGGGTGAGGTAGAGTGCCTGCCAGTCTATCCTCAAATCCCGTCCTCCTGGATGGCTGTAGTGTGAGTGTATACTGTACTTTTCTTTTATTGCACATTTTAGAGATGTTCCACTTTGCAAAATTACAACTGCTATCTGAAAACTTCTCCACACATATGGCCCTTCTGTTATTACATTATTATTAATATTGACATTTTCACTCTGGCATGGAAGCCATTTAATTCAATTATTTTTAGGATTCATTATAATAAATCTAAGAAATAAAAAGCATAACAATAATAAGAATATATGAGTAATATTAAAATAGTTGTTGAGATACCTACCATATAGCTGCGCAGTTCCCGGTTAGATTATGGCCTTTATTGCATGTCACCATCTAAACAAAAACCATAATGAGAATAATTTTTTTGTCAGTCATTAACATATGGTTGTACTTACATCATCATCATACTTATACTCATTGTACTTCATCATACTGAAGCAAAACCAGCCCTATAAGAATTTCTATTGAAGTACAAAAAACAATTACAAAGTGTGAGTGATACGCTTATTCTTTACTATAATTCAATAATATACTGTATCTCTCACTCATCGGCATCTCTCCTTCCCTCTCTTCTCCCCCCTCCCTAATACAGAATTGGTAAGGATTTTGAGGACGACTTAGAGTTCTTACTCCAGGGGGTTTCAGAGTTTGACCTCCAGGGTGGAATAATAGTTTCTGAGGTTATGGTCCACGGCCCTCTAACCTTCCCCATCGGTACCACAAAGAATGGACAAGCGTTCCTGGCGGGAGCCTACTATGGGCAGGGACGGGTCATTGTGGTTAGTCATGAAGGACTTCTGGGACGAGAGGTAAAATCTACTTTAATGATTGGTCTTAAGATTTCTGCCTTCTTCGATCAAAAAAAGGAAATTTTTCTCATATAGTGTAGGTAAAAACTGATCAAATATAGATAGTGTGATCTCAGTAGATATGATTTCTTTGCATATTTATTTGTCACATATTAACCTCGGACCAGCAGCAGTTGGCTGTCTGTGTGCTAAATAATGAGTGTGCGGATCTGCCAAATCTTTTTACAGGATTAACTGCTGTCTTTGTTTTGAAATTATTCCTTTCAATACAGACTATGGCTCCATTTTGGAACAATGCCATTCACTGGTTGGATGAAGGCCGGCAGGGGGTCGTTGGTATCGCACCTGCTAATGCCCTCAAAGTTCTCAGCAAGTCAGGGCTTCAGTGTGAGAAGACCAACTTCAGAGAAGACCTGAGTGTGTTTGTGTGTACAGCGTACAGCGCTGAGAAAGTGGAGGAAATCCAAAACTTTGTGGCAGAGGGAGGAGGCCTGCTGATTGGTGGCCATGCCTGGTACTGGGCACAGTCACATGCTGGGCAAAACACAATGACAGATTTCGCAGGTAAGATAATTCAATAACATTCTCAGACGGTCTCTCCTAAAAGGTAATCATAGTTTTACACTCGGTTGTGCAAACAAGAAGTGCAGACAGACAGTTGCATTACAAAAAAAAAAAGAGAGCTCAGACACAGCCTCCCTTTGTGCGACATTAGAAAGTTTTATGGGGGGAGGGGGTTTCCAAAGATATTTGACCATCCAACAAGCAGTTCTGTATGTATGTTGGCATAAAGTGATAGTTAAATGGACGCAGAATACATTTGAGGAGAAGCCAAAGTTCTGAGCAGCAGGAGGAAGGAGTACGGGACAATTGTAGAGAAACTGTAGAGCGGCAGACTTGGCCCAGATAATATGACTTACTTGTGTCCAGGGGTTTTGTTGGTATGAACCCTTGATGTCAAGCAAGTATCTGACAGCAGCAGACACACCAAGAAACCAGTGTAAACTCCTGGAAACGGGGGGCTTGGTCTCTGAGTAGAGAGAAATATGCAAGGAACCTCACAACAATGCAGGAGAGCCAGTGAAAAGCTTGGTAGTGTCTTGATAGTACAGGCAGTAGCCAAGATGGTAAAGACAATCTGGTAAAGGTGAATGCAAAAAGTGCACGAGCAGTATATATAACCCACAATATAGCACAGCAGGTCAAGTCAGGTTTGCTTCAATGTCTTTCAGGGAACAAGATCCTGAACAAAATGGGCATGAGCCTTTTGGGAGCACCAATGACAGGGGGTTTATTCAAGGCTCCTGTACCCAGCCAGGCCGTCAAAGACACCTACCACTTCCGCCACCTTCTCCGCCGCTTTGCTGGCCATGTGAACAAGGGGGAGGAACTCACCGAGCATGAGCAGGAATCTCTTAAAAAGCTGGGCAGCGACTGCTCCAACTACTTGAACCTTAAGGCTCATGACTGCCCCTCCTATACACAGGTTATGTCCACCCTCACTGATGTCTTACTGAGGTCAGGCATGCCACAGGTGAGTGGACAAAATAAAATGAACTCTTATTAAAATAAAATATTCCAAATAACGTGTTTTTGAGTTGTGCCAAAGAATTATACTGTAGATCATAAATGTTGTATATGGTTATTATACTACAGCTATCAACCAGTCAGATGTTTCAGAACAACATCCTTTATAATATTCATTATTTATTTTCTTTCAAGGTGTGTGGCAGCAGCCCTGTGAAGAGTCCCAAAGACCACCTGCTCCTCAGTGTGGGGACAGAGTTGTATAAGGTTTGCCCAAACCCTGACGCTCTCCTGCCTCACCTCATCAAGGATAACCCGTTGATGCCAGTTGTCTATAACCACAGGATCATGATTAATGTTAACACGGAAGGTCAGATCTTGTTTTTTGTTGAGAAATCTATCAAATATAATTGTTACGAGATCAATATGATCAATATGTGAAATATGTCTTTCAGATTTTATACGTGTAAATACATGAGTATAACTTTGCTGCTGCTCTGTGTGTGTGTGTGTGTGTGTGTGTGTGTGTGTGTGTGTGTGTGTGTGTGTGTCTATAACCACACATGATTAATGTTAATACAGCAGGTCAGAGCACATGTGGACAAATGCAGAACAGAATTATAATAAGTAACATATGTGTTTGCAGAACGGTGATAGATTTTCAATTAACATAATTGTGTGTGTGTGTGTGTTAGGAAGGGAGGAGTGGATCAGTACAGGTCTTTACCTCTCTCCTGGTATGAAGACCTACATGGCCATACCAGCAGACATCGTCAACAAGGGATGGAAGGTACAGTCCACAAAATCAAATAAGACATTAGGACTATTGAGTTCAAGTTTAGGCTTTGAGATTCAAAAAGAAATCCCATCACTAACAAATCAAGAAAACCATAATCCATATCCCATAATGCAGCTGTATGCTTCCTGTGCTGTAGAACTTGTAATGACTGTTAGCAGTCTAAGAAAATGGTCCAGGTCTTCAAAGCATTAACACATATTCCATGTCTTCCTCAGGTCCAGATCGGCTGTCAGACAGACAAACTGAAGGCTGCAGAGATAAAAAGAGCTCCATGTGTTCATGTACAATTCCCCATAACCTCAGAGATGATGCAGGTGTGGAACCTCTGGGGGGGACTCATCTACCTGGTTGCCCCACCCAAAACACAAGTGGAGGGAGTAGAGGTCGTAGTGCAGATGGCTGTACCTGCGCCCTATTATAAATCTGGTGTGTTCAGTGGGTCGAACTGTCATGCAGTATGTGTTTGCTGATGTGTGTATCTGTGGGTCCTCGTGGGGTCAGTGGAAGAAGTCTGGTGATTTTTGTTCTCCGTAGTATGGGATAAATATGGTTGTGTTGAAATTCAGGGAAACGTATATTAAGATGGAAATGCTGGGTCCATTTAACTCTTATGAACTGATACCTCACGCAAAGATCCAGTTAACAGTCTCACCACTCCCTCTCTAAATCAATGCACGTTTGCTAGTCCATTGGTAACCATACTAGCAGTTTGCACCCTGCTTTGTGCTGCGTTAGTAGTTAACTCTCACAGGGGACATGGACCTAACCTCAAATGAACTACAAACTACAACTTTAAAATATGGATGAGGATTTCAACACAGTTCCTCTTTTTGCCTGTTGTTAAGTGGCCATAGTACTTGGATGGATACTTTTACTCTCACCCTTTGTCCCACTATGTGGTGAATGAATTTATATCAGGTGCATTGGTTTTTCATGGTCTTGTTTGCAGCCTGGCTTCTATGTTCCTGATTAACTGTTTAATCTATAGTAGATTTACAGTTGTATGGACCTAGTCCTTACATTATATTTAAGCAGTCTAGCCATTCATGAAAGACAGTCGTATAGAAGTTTTCTTGGAATTGTAGTTCTTGACATTGCAGGTTTGTACTCTTTCACATGGGGCATTATATATGAGATAATGTAATAATTCAAAGCTCAGTTTTGAACACATCCATCCCTTTGTTCTCTTCAGGCGTGACAACAGCAGCCGATTGGTCCTTGCTGCGCACTGCTCCCTCACCCTGGGCAGAGTTGGAGTTTGACAACATCATCCTCACTGTGCCATCAGATGTTGTTCGGGACCTGGAGCGCCCCGAAGAGTTGGCGGCGCACTGGGATGCCATCATGAGGGCCATTGCTGACCTGGCAGCAAAACCACACAAATTCCCCCACAAGGAACGCTTTGTGGCAGATGTGCAGATTTCCCATGGTGAGTGTGTTTGGCTTGGATATTTTAAATGCCTGTTTCTTATTTGCTCATCCTATTGAGAGTCCTGGGGAGATGGAGCCTCTCACAACTCACGCTGGATGAGAGGCATGGACAGGCGGTCAGTAGCTAACCCTAAAGAGCATCGCTATAAAATAGTTTTTCTGATTTTCCTCTGCTCAGGTTGGATGCATGCAGGTTATCCTATCATGATGTACAATACTGTAGCGGCTGACCTGATAAACGTTGACCATGCCAGGAGTAAAGGCTTATGGGGCCCCATCCATGAACTGGGACACAACCAGCAGAGAGGATGCTGGGAGTTCCCATCACACACCACAGAGTGTACATGCAACCTGTGGTCGGTGTATGTGCATGAAGAGGTGCTGGGGATCAACAGGGAACAGGTAGAGTTAATCAGAAAGACCGTGTTTTAAGGTGTATTATGACACAAATTTATATCAGTAGACATCAACAACTCTTTTTTTATCCTTTGTTGAGAGAAGTATTTAAATTGTCATCAAGATTATATTGTTTCACAATCATCTTGTTCAACGCAGGCTCACGAAGCTATGACTTTAAAAAATCGAAAGAAACGAACAGAGGAATATGCTAAGGGGGGCAAGAATCTCAGCTGCTGGAGCGTGTGGGTGGCCCTGGAGACATATATCCAGGTAAGAGAGAATTATTCTATATTACATTATGTAGACAAAATATACTTAGATCACACTGGAGTCACATATTTAACAAAATCACACACCCCATAGGCCAAAAAATGCATATTACACTGACAGTCTATAACCTTATTTGACCCATTGAGGCTGTATTGCTCATTACACATCAGACAACAAAAATGTTGAGTTAAAAATTGTAAGACAACACTTTTATTTTTATTTTTACATGTCCGTCCACCTTTTTCTCCTTCCACGTAGCTCCAGGAGAAGTTTGGCTGGGATGCCTTTAAGAGGGTGTTCGCTGCCTACCATGAGATGAGCGACTTTCCCGGTGACAACAAAGGAAAGATGAACCTGTATGCTGAGACGTTCTCCTACAATGTGGAGATGAACCTGTGTGGATTCTTTAAGGCCTGGGGCTGGCCCATTGAACCAGCCACTGAAGAGAAACTCTCCAGCCTGCCTCCCTGGGGTGACCACCCTATGGTCCAGTATGACTGAACGTCAGTCTGCTACTGATTAAAGTGCAGAGAGATGGGTTCAATGAATACCCAACACTTTATTTAGTGGGAAATTCAATTAACTGACTTTGTTTTCTTTTTTGTTTCTTGATATATTTTACCACATTTATTGTAATATTTTAAGAGGTAAAAGTTATATACAGAAGATACATACAGCTTTTAAATTCAATAGTTCCATGAGAAATGGACCAATGATTGTGATTATCTTAGTGGCAAATACAGTTGGGCAGTTGTTACACACTTTAAAACCAAGAGCTAAACTATTTTCTTTTCATTTAATTTTTTTATCAAATTGTTGAGTGGTTTGGTGTAGGCATAATTAACTAGTATAAACAATATAATTTACTGTGTTGCACTTTACATCCTAATATTAAGTAACCAAAGTTTTACAATGACGGGCCATCAACTCCAATTTATCAATGACTTGACAATTGGTATTTGCTGGGTATGTGGTTTTATTATCACTAATGTATTAATCTGTGTACTATATAATTCCATTTGAATATATTGTATAATGTGTAATATTATATATAATCTTAATTCATTACCTTTTTAAATAAAGGTTGTTAATTTGTACACAGTAATATGATGGTTGGTGTCCAGTAATTTATTTTTTCATTAGAGTGCAGTCCATGAGTGCTGATATAGAGTACAACGGCACTGGGACCGTTAACTACATGTATCACTCCGCTTCGCCGGTGTTCTATCAACCGTTGATTGGCATTACATTAACGGTCGTTGTCTATCTGAGATTGACACAAACTTTGCTAAGATAAATATATATTTCCAGAAACAACATCTGATTTAAATGATGTATGGTCGTCAGTTAAGGATAAAGGGAAGAAGCCTGGATGCTTAAGCACTCACCTGAGGTAACGTGTAGAGCTAGTGTGCACATTACGTCTCAGTTTTTCAAATTTTTGTGTTCCTTTGTAACAGTCCCGTATCAGTCCAGTTCCGGAACTATTGCGTAGCAAAATAAACAAATCATAACCTGTTATTGCTTATTTAACTAATATGGCACTCGTAGTATTGCTGGCTCTTATCTATGAGGGAATCACAGCCGTACTGATATTCAGTATAACAACTCCGTCTCGTGTGATATTACTTATTTAACGGTTAATTTAACAACTCTACATGCACTTGGTCGGAACTAACTGTTGCGTAATGATATTTAATTTGTGATATACAAACTCTCCGGCCAAGGTTCGGTAACGGCAGCTAGCATTCAGGTATCTTTTGGTATCATTCAGCACGTACATTGTTCAATCTATTAAATCTTTTTCATTAGACTTGTTTCCCACCAAAAATTCAGCACCCATTTGGTTTTTTGTCGTCCCTATTTAAAGTAGAAATTGCGTATTTTCTGCCCAATTCCCATGGCGGGCAGTACATAATACAGATAACAAGTATCTGTCCTCAGGTCTGGTCCTTCCCTACATGTCCCGTTTCCTGTTCACCCAACAACCGATGTTACAGGTATTAAAGCTGTTTTGTGTTTATTCCCCAGTTTATTTTTCTTACCCTGTTGTTATTCATGTTAGGAAACTTAACAATAAGATAATTTTCCAACCAGTATGTTTTTGTTCAATTAACACATCTCTTAAACTATGGCGACAGATTTGTAATTGTACATTTGAACTATATATTTTCTGTTGTCTCAACCTATTTATTTTCTTTTACCAAACTTCTCTCATTGTGTGCATTAATAATAACATTTCTCTGCTGTTCAATGAGTGTAACAATACATACCTTTTTTGATATTAAATATTTAAGTTGTATTTATGTTAACCTAACACAAATTTAGGTTTCAAGACAGGATAAGCTAAGATGTACTCTTATTAATCCCACGGGGGGAAATTTGTACTGTTACAGTAGCAGCAGGATAAAGACGAGGGCAGGTATCAACCATCCACCCTCCCGGTAATTGCTGCATAACAAATGAAAAGCAGAGTAAGAACTGCCTAGAAATAGAAATCAAAACCTGATTGTCAAGCCTTTGATGAATACGTCTCAAGTCCACTTCCTCCACTGAGTGAGGCTTTTTCTATATGACACAGATGGGGTATTTTCTCTGTCCGATATGTGAACATTGGCTCTCCTCGAAGGGGTGTCTGTCGTCCCTATCCTTGACATTGAACTTTAGTATGTTGGATGGTTTGTTTACTAGTACAAAATCTTCTTTTGACATAACAGTCAGGAAAAGCACTGTTTATATGGCAAACCAAACCACCCACACAGTTTATAGGGCAATGTTGCATAATAGGTACTAAAGTATAATCGGATTATACGTCAGTACCCAAACCCTAATGATGGAGAATTCTTAACTGAAGAGTGGTTATAGCGGAAAATACATTTTTCTTAAGTTGCAGTAGCTGTAAGTTTTTGCCGGCTGAGTGGGTGATCATAATTCCACCATTAGTCAGCTGAATGCCACGTGACTAAGATGGAGTTTCCCCATTGGCTGTTGCTCGTTCAAAACAAATTGTCACATACGGTTTCTGGCAGGGCGCGTTTTCAGCCTGCAGCCAATTTAGCGCATTTTTCACTAGCTTTAGCGACCCAACAGCGGTGCGGAGCCTTGATTTATATCAACATCTGAAGGTTACAAGTCTTTATTTCTAATTCTTTCTGTTTGATATGTATCATTGGTCATAGCACTATTTTATTACAAAGCCACCTCTTAATCTGCTCCTGTTAAAGTTACTAGCCTACATCACGCATCAATAAAAACTCAAAACACTTCCTGTAAACATTTCAGATTAAAAGCCCTCTGGCATTTCAGTGGACAGAAACCCACATCCACAGATCCTTTCACCAACCATGGTATAAAGTAAATGAGGGTGTTGATTATTCTTTAAAACAGCTTAGATCCGTCTTCTGGATGTGTGACATGTGGCCTCAGTATTTTGATTTTGTCTATAAATGATTGACTTAAGGGATATGTTACGTTGTTTGTGTGATTTGGGTGATGAAGGGGGGTGGATTTGTGGCAGAGAGAACAGACGCTGGCACAGAGGTTCATGTCAGTCAGTCATGGGTCTTTCTGGGTTACAGATAAGGACATGGAAACTGTTTGTCTGCCTGAGTTGGATTGTGTGGTTGGGACGATGGCAAAGCCGTAAGTTTACCTGGATTGTCTCAAAAACTTACAATAGCATGTGTGTAATTTAGTTGTACGCTGCACACAGAAAAGATGTCAATGCCAACACATTTCAGTAAATATTAGATCTTGTTGTTCTGCTGAATTGTTTGAGTGCTGAATGTTTCTGTGTCTATAGACAGTACATGGTGGCTGTTCCTGCGGTTCTTGAAGCTGGAGCTGAAACCAAATTCTGTGCGAGTCTCCTGCAGCCCAACGAGACTCTGGTCATGACCGTCACTCTGATCTCCCAAGTGAAGAACACAACCCTTCTCAAACGGACATCCAGTGAAGAGTTTCATACCTGCACTCACTTTAAGGTCAGCTCCAGAGAAAGGCGTTGATTCATTTCCTCTATTCCACTTTTACATTTTTTTGAATGTGTGCTAATTTGTTAAATATAATTATCAGTTTGGTTTTGCTTTGTTAACGGTTTTCCTGGTTTCTATACAATATCTTTCTCTCACAGGTTCCTGTAGTGCAGAATAAAGAGGTGCAGAAGTTTGAGGTGGAGGTACGAGGCGACACATTTTACTCTAAAGAAATCAGGAAAGTCATGATCAAAGCCTATCAGCCAATGACATTCGTCCAAACAGATAAACCAATCTACCTCCCTGGACAAACAGGTAACCCTGATCTTATCTATGGTGTTTAATACTACTGCTCGGTCACATAGTTTAGAGTATTTTTCTAAAGTAAAAAATAAAAAGCAAGATGAGAAAAAACTGTAAAAGCTTAATTTAATCTCTTTGGATTATTCTCAGTGCATTTCAGGGTCATTACACTGGACACAAGGTTGAGACCTGTCGGTCAGCTGGTGAGTATTTGAACAGCATCTCCTTTCTTCTATTTCATTTACAAAGGATAGTGTTAGTGACACTCTGTGATAACAGTGCAGGTTTTAAGTTTTGCCCCAGTGAACCAGAGAATCAGCTCCTGATGGATCTCTGGGTCGATAGTCCAATCAGGATCCCTTTAGGTTGACCTGCCTGTGCTGATTTGAAAGTCCTCAAACATTTTTGCTGACACTGTGATAAATATATCGACCCCTATCCACTAGTTTTTCATTTTGTAGCACAGACTCCAGTGGACAAATCTAGAAACTATCATTTTAAAAACTAAAGGGAAACATGCCAGTGTCATCAAGTGCTTTTTCATGGGGGAATGTTGGGCCTGAGACAACTTTTTGTTATGAAGAAAGATAGTCTTTAATCTTCACAGACTGTCTTGGACTTACTTAAATAGATGTAGACTGAAAGGAAAACATCAGAGCACAAATGGCTCATTACAAATGCATCACTGATTTCTTAAATAAAGAAAATGAAGTTCAGTTTATCACTTTAACATGGACTCATTAGGAGTCACTAATGAGCCAATACATGGTGGCAAGACACAAGCCAGCTCGTCCCTTAACAGATCTCTCTCCTTTTTTTTGCAGTACGATGTCATTGAAATTAAGGTAAGGTTAAAATGCCACACCTTAACACACAAAGTTTCCATGAAACTGCTTAGAGTAATTATGATATTGTTCACTATGAGGATGTGATCTGAAAGTTTTGTCCTCCATCTTTTTAGCAGGATCGCCCCATTAGGGCTGATCAGCCTTTCTGAGTTTACATGTTCTCCTCTGTTCACACAGAAGACGTAAGATGCATGTTGTGTGTAGAATAAATGCATAAATGCATTTCTTTTATTAAACAGGATTCTCATGACAACAGGATTGGGCAGTGGCTAAATGAAAACTCGAATGGTAAAATATTGCAGCTTTCCTACTCTTTGAACTCTGAGGCCCGTGAAGGAACCTACCACATTTCTGTGTCAGTTGATAGAAGGAAAACCTCTCACAGATTCAAGGTGGAGAAATATGGTAAGTCATTGTATGGTTTTTTTTCCATTTTACCTCATGGTTTGGAATTAAACAAGAATGCTGACAACAACACTTTTCCCCAGTTTTGCCTAAATTTGACATGAAAATAAATACACCTGATGAAGTAAGCATTGGACAGGAGGAATTCAAAGCTGAAGTATGTCTAAAGTAAGCACCTGTCTTTACAAATGAGAAACTACACTCAGATTGGTGAATGAATGAATGTTGACTACAAAGCAGTTCACTAGAGTAATGAACGTTTTTGTTATTTGCATTTAATCAGATATACATATGGGCAGCCTGTGCCAGGCAGCGTTGAAGTTAAGGTCTGCCGAACTCTTACCTCCTATCAGATAGACCAGAAGGACCCATGCTACAAGGAGACAAAGCAGGTACAGTTACTATAGCAATAGTCTCATCTCTCTGGATTTACTTATAATCTTTAGCAAAAAGTACTAGATAAACAGCTATAATAGTT
The DNA here is from genome assembly GCF_002814215.2 of Seriola lalandi dorsalis. Lineage (NCBI taxonomy): Eukaryota > Metazoa > Chordata > Actinopteri > Carangiformes > Carangidae > Seriola > Seriola lalandi. The sequence goes on along the minus strand of NW_019523205.1, from coordinate 80,758 downwards.
AAAAGTAAAAGTACAAATAGACATAATTGTTAGCTAGAAGCACTGGATAAATAGTTAGCTAAAGTTACTAGATAAACAGGCATACACAATACACAAATGACCAAATGAGCAGTTGACAGCAGATTTTACTTTCAAAACCTATTTATTGGCTGGCCAGTTGAAAATGGCTTTTATGGATACCATTGAACTTTTACAATATATATCTCAGCCATATACAATGTCAAGAAAAATAAATACCTTTGGTTTGTGAAAAATAAATGTTACTTCAACTCTAACCAGTTGAAAATGTAAAAAGTAAAAAATAAATAAAACAATAACATTAAATAAATAAAAATAATAAATAAACATATAAAGATCATCTAGATGGGGCTGTAGAGTCAGTGGCAAAGTTGAGTAAGTGTGAGTAACGTAACACTAACAGCGTTATATAGTTTACACTCACATCACATCTGATTACAAGTGTGAACATTAAAATACTATTTTTTACCTAACCATCATGTGGCGGTGATGCATTTGCGACAATAAAAAAAAGAAAAAAAAGAAAAGAAATTTGAAGGCGTGGCGGCTATGATTTAGCAGTGGCAAGCTGCCACTGCTAAATGAATGCAGAGGAAACACTGCCCTGTATAAACCTGACTAAACTGACCCTAATCTTATATGAAAAAATTACCTTAACAATATAAACTGCTATGTAAGTAATAGTGAACACAAATGAACATTTGCTCAGTGAGCTACACTGAGAGAGATATTTTATTGAAAACTAAGTCAAGCCAAGCTTAATAAATTAGTCTGTATATCTGTACATACACACACACTTTTCTGTATATCTCACAGTGTACACCTGTATACTTGAATTGGTAATCACATGCTTGATGATCTTATAGACAGATAAGACAGGCTGTGCCACTTTCACCTTCTCACCATACATGCTGCAAGGGAAATTTGATCTCTTTACCAAAGTGGAAGAGGAGGGGACTGGTAAGTGTTTGGATACTGTCTATTCAAAAAGATAATTATATGTATAAAAAAACCAATAGTTGTACAGTAACAATGAGGTTTTCTTACAGGTATTTCATTTTCACAAAAAAAGAATATAGGCTTTTCTTATAAAGTCGGGACGCTGTCCTTTATTGACACGCCTAAGATTTATCAGGAAGGATCAAATGTGGAGGGAAAAGTAAGTGCAAACTGTTTTCTTTGCTTCTTTAGTTTCATTTTGTACACAGTGGAACTCAAGCCATGTAATTCCACAGTAATACACCTTTGGGCTTCCAACAGGTTAAAGCAGTTCACTACAATAATACACCCATTCCTGACATGGTGGTCTACCTGTTTGAGGGGAGAAACAAACATTCAGCACGTCTGCTACAGAACCTCACAACTGACAGTGATGGGATCGCTGCTTTTTCATTCAACACAACCAACCACAAAGGGGACGTCAATCTGTATGTAAGTAAGAAGATGCACTATAACTACAGCCTGTAATCCAGGAAGATGATAATGCAAACCAAAAGCTCCATCCAACCATGTGCTTGCTCAAGTTTCTCCTTCACAAATCTTGGAAGTGGAACAGAAAGTTGATAATGCCGCTGATTCATTTACAGTGTTTCTTTGCTTCGTTCTAGGTAAGGAACAAACTGGAGCCAAGATACCCAATTATTGGAACTCCATTCTATGAGGATGGACATCATAAAGTGTCTCTGGCCCAGCGTTCTACTCCTGATACTAAAACAATCAGCTCCCTGGAGGTGAGGAAGAAGGATGAACCACTTCCCTGCGACAGAGAAGAGACCATCTCCATCCGATACACAGTAGTGGGAGAGAAACAGGCCTCTGTGGATGTGATGTATCTGGTGAGTGATGGGTGAAAGATTTCTCAGTGTGCCCTACTAATACTTTTATGACAGAGATGGAATAATACAATTATTCTCTCTCAAATCCTCCAGGTCTTATCCAGAGGAGCTATTGTCATGCAAGGATTAAAAAAGATTGAAGTGCAAGATAATTCAGGTGGGCAAAGACGTGAATGGTGAATTTAAGGAATGACTTCTATCTGCTCTGTTACAGTATAAAACAAAACTGTTGACATCCCTGTGCAATATCACCAACATGATGATGACAATGATTCAAAATTATACCAACCCTACAATAGTTTTTTGTATTATTTAAGTCCAAGTGTAGGGTACTTGATCTGTTGTACGATTAAAAACAAACAGGTTTGAAGTGAACTCAAAATCTGGGACCTAAACTGCAACAAAGGTGGATTTAACGGGGATATAAAAGAACCTGTGAACACCAAAGCTTTCTCAGTTTTGGTCTGGGTTGTGTCTAATGCAATATGGCTCCACATGGTAAGCAACTGCCAGAACCATAAGAAAACAGATATTATGATACTTTATAAAGAAGAAGAAAGAGAGGGTACAAGAGCATCAGTAGGCTAATAAACATAAGCTGAAAGCAGGGGTATACCCTTTACCCTTACGGTACTGAGGGGGGTCATGGGAGTTTGACCTACATTCATTCATTTCATTGATATATGGAGGCATGTGGTTGATGATTGTTGTTCATAACAGCTGGTCTGTTATTTCAGTGACTGAGGGCAAGGTGTCCTTTCAGCTGGAAGTGTCTCCAGAGGTGGCACCAGTCATCCAGATAATAGCTTATGCAATCCTCCCCAGTGAAACAGTGATCGCAAACAGGGCTGACTTCAAGACTGAGAAATGCTTCAGTCATAAGGTCAGTACCGAAGTCAGAGTCAGATATAGTATACAATAGTTGATGATATAGAAGGTCAATATGTAGCCTGAAGTCAGACGGTTTTTATCTACAGAGGACATATTTTATTCTCAGTTATCAAAACCATCCTAGTTATCAGTCGAGATTTGATAATATCAAATATCAGGCCTAAGCCTAAACTAGATGAGAAAAGGCAGGAAAAATGTGACATGTGAGTCTTTTTGTCAGAGTGTTAATCATCCCAGATGCTGCATCAGTTGTCTTCCACTATGGCACGCTGCACGGGATAAAACAATCCTTTGTCGTGATCAGAGCTCATTTTGTTTCCAGTGTCCCATTATTGGGCAGATATTACGTAGTCTGGTCCTGGCTGAAAAGATAAGTAAATTCATACATGCATCTTTGCTAAGTCTACTGAGAGTTATTATCAGGGTTGTAAATTTTTCCTTTGCTGCAATTTTTTAGTGTATTTATTAACACTAATCATATAAATTAGGAGTACAGCCACTGTTGAGTTAATGTGAAAGCAATGCTATTAAAACCTTCCTCAGAATTGCATTTATGTACTTACTCTGCAGGAAGCAAGGGGTCTGGCTGTGGACCTTTGTTGCATCTCCCTCATTTCCTGTCATCTCTCTGCTGGTGCTAACTCATAAAGGCAAAAAAGAAGCTGAAGCATAATACATGTTTTTGTCACATTGACAAGATAAATTTGTCCGTGTGTCAGGTGTCGCTGGAGTTTTCTCCGTCCTCAGCCGTCCCAGGAGAGGAGACCACCATGCAGGTGACGGCCCAGCCAGACTCTCTTTGTGGCGTGAGCGCTGTCGACCAGAGCGTCCTCATCAAGGAGCCAGGGAAGATTCTGAATGCAGACAAGGTAACTGCTGCAATCAACCATCCGCCCACTAATCCTTGTCAACAATTAGGGAACAACAGGAAGCAACTTGAAGCAAGACAGCCTATAGATTCTTCTCCCAAGCTCTTCCTGGTAGATCTCAAGGCATTCCCAGGCCAGATGGAATATTTAGTCCCTCCAGCATTACTGGGATCTGGTCCATGGTCTCCTCCCAGTCGGACATGCTCAGAACACCTCCGCTGTGAGGCGTCCAGGAGGAATCCTAATCAGATGCTCAAACCACCTCAGCTGACTCCTTTTAATGTGGTGGAGAAGCAGCTCTAGTCTGAGCTCATTCCAGATGTTTGAGCTCTGAGGCTGAGCTCAGTCACTCTTTATACAGCTGTTCACTGCTGTTTTCTCCCACTTGTGGAGCACTTTATTATTCTGTTCTTAAAAAGTAAGTATGAGTCTACTTTGGCAAGTACACTAGGCCGAGCCAAAAGTACCCCAATTGTAGGCACTTCATCAAACAACAAACTTTAGTTGGTTTACCTTGAACCAGAACTTTCTTTTCAGATACTTGACCTGTTGCCTGTCAAAGAAGTATCCCAAGTTCCATCTGAGGTCCAAGATCATATAGAATGCTTGACGTGGAGACGAATTTACTTTGATCCACACTATGCCAAGAAAGATGATGCCTTTAGTGTGTTCCAGGTAATTCTTAAGCTACATTTTTAATATTAATATACAATATAAATAATATTAAGACACATTAAAGTGTTTGTTGTTGACCATGTGATTAACTTTTCAGTGATGTCTCTCTGTTGATGGATTCTCTAGAGTGTAGGACTGAAGATGGCAACTAATTTGATTGAAAATTCTGTATGCATCATAATACGTAAAATGTTTAGTAAACACTCCGGTAATTTTTTATTTATTTTTCTCTCTATCACACTAATGTTTTCAGCATTCATTTATTTCACTGTCATTTTTGGTCTTTGTCTCTGAAAGAATATTGTGTGGTGTCTTTTCAGGTCGTTTGTTTGATAACCCCTCATTCAGGTTCACGACCAGTTCAGCTTCCACTCATCATAAGCGTGTTGCGTACTCTCGTGTTCGTACACTGAAAGTCGAGTCTGAAGTTGAGGCTCCGCCAATACAGACAGTCCGCACTTTTTTCCCTGAGACCTGGATATGGGACCTGGTAGATGTTGGGTGAGCATCTATCACAAGCCTTCTCACATGATATTGTTTGTAGTTTTGATCACCTAAATAAGGTTCTACCTTTTGTACCAGAATGTGGTTCTTTTTTAGTAATGTAATGCAAGACATTTTGTCTTGTAAGGCATTTTACCTTTATGTGATAGCACACTGTACAGATTACAAGAGGGAAATGAAGAAGCGACAATTCCCCGACTAAAACATAACTGGGAATATTCTGGTTACCTAAACACTAAACCTTCAGTACAACTCAACAATGTTTAAAACTGCACTCATCAAGTTTTTCTTATTAACAACTGACCAAATGACTGTGTGCAATGTGAAAGGGCTTACACGTGATCACCACCTACACCAAACACCAAACTGTAGCTTCCCTCAGCTGTGCAGAGCAGTTTAACATCTTTTGGCTCATTGTTTTGGTTTTACTGCCAAACAACTGTATTGCTTTCCTTCGCTCCCACCATCATCAACCCCATTAAAGAGGCCCGGTTGAGTTTTATTACAGACAGAAAAACTTAGCTGCTATGAACGTGGATTATTCAGCAGCAAAAGAGCCACATATTTCCTTCAGGAGTTGTTGAAGACCAAGCTAACGGAGATATTTTTGGACTTCACTGGAATTGCATTTCAAGGTGGATAAAATTATGACTCCAGAAATGAACGCCAGTGTGTCTCTGTGTCTGCTGGATGTTTAATAGGCAACAATTTCACCATTCACAACTTGTTAGGTGATAATATGCCAGTGTCGTGTTCACGCCATGTTCGACTGTCCACAAGTAAAACAACCAAATGAATGAATACAGCATTAAGTTTTTATTATAGCAGAATTGGCGATGGAAAAAGCTTATGAACCTTATAGAAACTATGTTTATTTAAGAAAATGTTTGTTGATTTACCACTCCCTGTTTTTGATGGTTATGAAACAGTTGTAAAGATTAGTTTGAATGCATTTTGATTATTGTAAACTGATTTTCTCAGCTGTGTAAATCATTTAGGTTGTTTATTCAGCATGACAGATGATGCCTGATTTCCTTTGAAAAGAAGTAGTGACTTTCTAAAAATACGTGTCTGTGTGTGTCTGTTGATCCAGAGAGACTGGAACAAAGGATGTGTCCTTCACCGTCCCAGACACCATCACCACCTGGGAGACGGAGGCTTTCTGTTTGTCCCCTCAGGGTTTTGGCTTGGCTCCCCGTAAAAAACTCACTGTCTTCCAGCCTTTCTTCCTCGAGCTCACCCTGCCCTACTCCATCATCCGGGGGGAGCACTTTGAACTGAAGGCAACCACCTTCAACTACCTGTCCAGTTGCATCATGGTAATGTTTTTTTACACATACAATAGTGTGACAAATGAACAGGATTCGTGATTAACATTTGTGTTACCTGGGGTGTGTTTTCAGTTTATGAACTATACTGTTGTCTTGGTTGAACAGGTCACTGTGACTCCAACACCCTCCTTAGATTACACCCTCACCCCCCACTCTAGTGACCAGTACACATCCTGTTTGTGTGGCAGTGAGCGCAAGACCCTCAGCTGGATCATGGTCCCCTCATCCTTAGGTGAGGGTCAAGCTTTTATCTACTCTGGTGTTGTCAGCTAAAAGGTTTACAGACTGCCAGGGTGGACAACCTACTTCTCCTCTTCACCAGCATGACTGTAGACCGGCAGGTCAAAATTTTAATTCATTATCCTGGAGTCCCTCAATACACCAGCTGACACTATCAAACCCAGCATGTCCTGTTGATCCTGTATCTGTGTTTTTACATTTACTCCCAGCTCTAGGACCTCCTGGTATTCTTATTATTAATTAGTTTAATTAATAATTAGTTAATTAATTTTTGACAAATTTATGTTCTCATTTTGACTTGTTTTTCCAACTAAATTCAGCACCGTACATCAGGGGTTCCTCAAGGCCCCATCCTAGGTCCTCTTCTCTTCTCTATTTATATACTTAATTGTCAGTTTATTAGACACACCTAGCTAAAACTAATGCAGTGTACAATATTACATACAACAGCTCTACAATAAATACTACCTTCATGATGCTTATAATGATCCATTTTTATTGAAACTATACTGTGTTAGGTGTTTCTGTTATTTTGTCCACTCTATTTATATATAAAAAAATTAAATCAGGTTTCACACTCTATTTGCTGATCTTTTTAGGGGTTGTAAATGTGACTGTGTCTGCTGAGGCTGTGGCATCCCAAGCTTCATGTGACAATGAAATTGTGACCGTGCCAGATAGAGGTCGTATCGATGTTGTGACACGATCGCTCATAGTAAAGGTTGGTGCCTTAAAAAGAAGATAACAAACAAACATTTAAACCAAAAACATTATTTTTTTCATTTAATATAAGAAAACATGTTATGTTATGTTATGTTATGTTATGTTATGTTATGTTATGTTATGTTATGTTATGTTATGTTATGTTATGTTATTCCCTCCCTCCTTCCCTCTCAGGCTGAAGGAACTGAGATGACAAAGACCCACAATTGGCTGCTCTGTCCAAAAGGTAGGAGGAGTTGATGCCAGTATATTTCCTTCGGATTGGGATGAATTGCCATCGACCATCCATTGAATCTAAATGACATCTTTGTTTTGATTGACTGCTACTTGAGTTTCTCTCTAAAACTGTTCCCTGTCTGTGCACAGGAGAGGCTTTGACGGAGGAAATAGACTTACAGCTCCCTGAGAATGTGATAAATGGATCTGCTCGTGCTTCAATATCAGTCCTGGGTAAACTTTGTGCAAAACATTTTGCCCACTCTGACTATCACTGATGTTCTCTGTGCAGTGTGTCTTTGAAATTTACAATCAGGTTAGTTAAATGTCAGTGTTTTTGTGCAGGTGACATTCTGGGCCGAGCCCTGAAAAACCTGGATGGGCTGCTCAAGATGCCGTATGGCTGTGGTGAGCAGAACATGGCGCTCCTGGCTCCCAACATCTACATCCTCCAGTACCTGAAAAACACACAGCAGCTGACTCCAGCCATCCTGGAAAAGGCCACCAACTTCCTGACCAGTGGTGAGTCTCTGTTCGCTTCATATTGAAGAACAACAGCGAGAAACTCAGACATTCAAACCCGCCATGATCATTATTCACCTGTTGCATCGCCATCAAGTTCAGTTTGGTAAAATATAAATAAAAATGAAAAATAAAAAACTTTCAAATGAATAATTATAATATAATAATATATTATATATATATATATAAATGATAATTTGTACTGTTGTTGCAAACAAACAAATATGTTTTCAATAAGTACTTTCATGGAAAACATATTTGTATCTTTGCAACAACAGTACAAATATAAAAAAGAGATTACCTGAATTATAGTTTCCCTCACACCATTTGTACTTGACTGGAGTCTGGAGGCTTTGCATGATGGATTCTGATGACGAGCTTTACTATTAAAAAAAAACAAAAAAACTATAAAAATACAACTCAAATTGGGAAACTGGCATTGACACACGATTAATGAACCCAGGTAATCTCTTAAAAACTGGTAAAATACAGACTTATAGCCAACTGTGTGCAGAAGTGTGTGGTTACTCTGCAGCAGCCTAGTGTTGTTTGCATGTGATTTAATGAATCCCCAACCATCTTCAGCTGTAGAGTTTTGCCCATACAAGATAAAGTATGAGATTCTAAGCAGAGCTCAGTTCACTCTAAAATTATATAAATGCATAAACACAAATTAGTACTTTTCTAATTTATCTAAAAATACAATCAAATTATTACCTTAATATCAAACACTGTATCAAATCTGAAAATGTTTGAGGATCACAGCTGGAATAAACATGTTGTTATTGTTACACAGGCTACCAGAGACAGCTGAACTACAAAGACAAAGATGGTGCTTACAGCACATTTGGGACAGGAGCAGGAAACACTTGGTGAGAACATTTATTATGTTACTTATTTAATTATGTCAAAGATTAAATTACGTTGATTTGATTCCCTTCAATAATACATAATGACAAAATAAAGGAAAAGGAATTTTCACAAATTTATTCAAAATCAACAACTGAAATTGAAAAATGAAGCATGGTGGTGGCAGCATGATAATATTGGGGGGAGGGGGGCTTCTCAGTGGCAGGGACAGTCTGAAGTGAGGGAACGGTGCAAAGTTTGTAGGGACAAAAAAGACTCAAAGCTGTAACAAAGGAGTTGGAATCTTTTTGGGATACAGAGTGTGGACTGATCCATTTAAAATAAATCTACAACACAATAAAGTGTGATGGGGTGGGAATTCTTTCTGAAACTTCTGTAGATACAATTACTTTTTGCTATGCTGTACAATTAAAGGACAATATGACCTGATAATGTACAATATCCATCCAGTGTTGCAGGGAAATACAATGTTCAACTTTAAAGCAGTTCCTACACCAAAGGCAAATACAGTAATACCACTAATGTGAAGACTTTAAAGTATCACTGGGGCATTACAAAAGGTGCCTCTGCTTGTGTCAGTTATTGTCTAACCTTGTTTTGATGTCCTCAGGCTGACTGCTTTTGTGATGAGATGTTTTGGCAAAGCTCAGTCTTTCATCTACATTGACCCGGCAAAGATCCAACAGTCAAAGACTTGGCTGCTGAGTAAACAACAACGCAGCGGCTGTTTCCAGAAGTCAGGAAAACTCTTCAACAACAGAATGAAGGTAAGCTGACAGCACTTGTACAGTCACTATGAAGCTGAAGAAGCGAACATACAGATCAGACTGGAGGGGTAGAAATATTTACTTTCACTGAGTGACATCTTGCTGCAGCTTCAGTTAAATGCCAGTTCATTCACAGCTCAGTAATAACTAACACCAGAGGTACGGTGATGATGACGAAGTCTGATTGGTGCTTCCTCTCTACAGGGTGGTGTGTCTGATGAAGTGACTCTCAGTGCTTACATCACTGCTGCCCTCTTGGAGATGTCCGTTGATGTTGAGGTGACTCTTTCCATTGAACCTGTAACTATTTGGTAGCACTTTACATTACAGCTTGATAATAACATGGTAATAGTTCTATAATAAAGAGGTAATTATTAATTAATACTGTGTTATTACCTAAATAATCACCATGTAATACATTGGTATTAACAGTGGGTATATCTGGGTCATGTTAGACTGAAATGTATCTAACAGAATAATAAAGGGTCAAAAACATTACACTGAAAATAAAGTTCTTCCTTTGCCCTGAGCGTTCAACGCACTGCACCTTAGGAAAACACATGTAAATAGACAAATAAGAAAACAATTTTAAAAACATCTTCACCAATTTGACAACACAACAGAAGGGTTTCCAGGGGACGCTAAAAAGTGATGAACCCGTCTGCATTTATTAACATTAACGTCCCAGTCAGGTCCATCACAGTAAATGACAGATACTTTCTGCTCATTGGTATGAAGTCTATAATGTGAGAGACACACAACAGACTAATAATAGTAAACGTAAGGAAGCTATTACATCCAGATAGTGTCTGATCACCGATATGATCAAATAGAATCTGCTGTCAGAAGAATCCTGAGATTATAACGAGGGATGATTTCAATCTGTTACAGGACAATGTGGTGAAGAAGAGCCTGTCCTGCCTCAGGGAGTCCATCGGTGACCTCAGCAACACCTACACTACAGCTCTGCTGGCGTACGTCTTCACCCTGGCAGGAGACACAGAGACACGTGATCACCTTCTGCAGCACCTAGACACCGTCGCAGTGAAACAAGGTGAGCCGTCCTCCTACAGGAAGTCATTCTGGCTTCAGTTACTGTGAACGCAGCTCATCTCATGCCTGTTTGTTTGTGATGGCTGTTTTTAGGGGGTCTCCTCCACTGGTCTCAGACAGCAACAGATACTTCAGCCTCTCTGTCTGTGGAGATCAGCTCCTACGTTATGCTGGCTAAACTCAGTGCCTCCCCCACTCCTGAAGACCTGGGCTACACCTCTGGCATCGTCAGATGGTTGACAGGCCAGCAGAACCATTATGGAGGCTTCTCCTCCACACAGGTACAGGACATCAATGTAAACATACAGTGTTCTCTTCTGGGAAACAACGTTAATGTCTGTGGCTTCACTGGTGTCTCGTGTCCTTACTGTGAATATATAAACTAATAACACACCCCTCTGTTTACCTCATACCACACCTGTTTACATTCACTGATCACCACACATTCAGAACCACAACAGTGTTATTACCCATTTACTACAAATCACATTTAATATTACTTTCTAGTTTTGAAGTTCTTCTCTGACACTCGTTAATGTGTCATCTATGAACTGTAACGGCCCTGGTTGGCATCTGTATCTAAAATTGATATTAAAAATGAACACACTGAACGTAACCTGCCGTGAGCCGTCAAGAGCGAGTGAACAAAACAGGCTGTTAAGTTGCTGCTCTTTTTGTCTTGTGTTGAACAGGCATCAAATGTAAAGAGGCTTGTAAGTGTCCACCTCTGTCTTTGCATCTTTTTGTTGCCTCAACATGATGGGACAGTCTCTCATCGACGACATTGATGCTGTTGCACTCAGCTGTGCACAAAGAGTGAGGAAAGTGGTTAAGAAAAGAATGGAAAAAAAGACAAGTTTCTACATCGTCACACCCCCGGCTAATTACTGGGTGAAATAGGTGACTGATAGACAGATTCTGACATTGTAAATGTGGCTTCAGATAAATGATCCAACAGCCACTTTGCTTAAAGCATGAAGAAGCCTTTGGTGCCCAGAGATAAATCTACATTTAGAGACACATGAAACATGACTGAGTTGCTGTAAGTTTATAAGTGAAAGTAAAATATATTTGTTTAGTTATCATTACGTCACAACAATGATGTTTATTACTTATCCTCTTGTAATGTATCATTACATGTGTGTGTGTGTGTTGTAGGACACAGTGGTGGCTCTTCAGGCTCTGGCTCTGTACTCCACTCTGGTGTTCAGTCCAGAGGGTTCGAGCACAGTGACCGTCCAGTCCCCCAGTGGCCAGCTGACATTTGATGTGAACCAAAACAACAAGCTGCTCTACCAGGAGAAGACGCTGCCCGACGTGACGGGACAGTACAGCCTGGAGGTGAAGGGCACTGCATGTGCTTCAATGCAGGTCAGTGGACATATAATTAGGTACAGATACATCGATGCCCGACATCAGAGGGACTGATCTTTTCATTGCCAAATAGTTCAACGATATTTTAGTTTAATTCAACTCATGCAGCTTCAGTCAACTTCTGGTCCGTGTCATGTCAACATAACGCCAAGTCTGACTGTGAGTACGTTTACATGCACACTAATGTCCCTGCTACAAGTCAATGCCGAACACCAGTGCTGCCATCTGGTGACGTCATTGGGACATAGAGTATATTCATCAAAGCTGCCTGGACTGGCGACTGTGTGAGCAAATAAACTGCAAAATAAGTGACAGCCTGAAGGCTAGTGACCCCTCCTCTTCTGTCTGCAGACCCCTCTTTGTGAAGTGCCATCATTAGGTTTATTTAACAATGTAATGGGTGTAATGACATGTAGGACATGGAGTGGGACAGACTTTGATGTAGATGTCTAAAATTAATTTAAAAAATATTCCATACTAAAATATTCCCTCCAACTGGTGGTACTTGAGCCAAATCCCCTCGTTGTGTAAGTTTGTCCGTTTCAAACAGCAACAGTCACCAACACGTGAAAACAAATTCTTCAGATTCTTTTTTTTCGTTCACGTTTAATATGACGAACCGTTCCCCAGGTTTCTCTTCACTACAACATCCCAACTCCTACTGACGTCACCACTCTCAGCGTCAAAGTAAAACCAGAGGCCAGCTGCATCAGCACATCTCACAAGCCCAGACTCACTCTGAACGTCACCTCCTTGTGAGTAACCAACCAGCAGGTCCACCTTCAGTTAGAGAGGAATACTGCAAGTGATCCTCTGTAGCTGCCAGTGCTAAATACCTGTCTCTACTGATACGTCTAATACAACTGTGTAAGGTGTGAAGGACTCACGTTGTTATGGTTCTGATGCAGATATAGTGGAAAGGAGACAACTACCAACATGGTGATCCTTGATATCAAAATGCTTTCTGGCTTTGTCCCAGACCCAGAGTCTCTGAAACGGGTGAGTTATTAGAGAAACTTTGAGCTCAGTAGAAATTGATGAGTTTTCATGTGTTGATGAAGCTGAGTATCGTCTCCTCACAGCTCCAAGGTGCTTTGCTGGTGGACCGTGTTGAACAAAAGCAAGACCACGTTATGGTCTACATTCGGGAGGTGAGAGGAATTCACAGTGGGGGATCAACAGATGGTGCTCTCCAGATTTGTTACTGATCGTATCGTCTGTTTTTCTTCCAACAGTTACCAAAGGACATAGACATCAACCACAGCTTAGAGCTCATACAGGAGCTCCCAGTGCAGAACCTGAAGCCAGCCGTGGTCAAGATCTATGACTACTACCAGCCAAGTAAAACTGATACTCAGTCCTCCTACACACACCATAATCCCTTTCACACAGACCAAAACTGAGTACTTATCAGAATTGTAATGCTGAGTATAAGTGTGAAATGTGTTGGACTGTTGAACAAATGAAGAAAGTTTGATTTAAAAAAACAAAACAAAACCATCTCGCTTCCTGTTCTTTTTCCTCTCAGGTGACCAGGCTGAGACACAGTACATCTACCCTTGTGCTGCAGGTAACGATCCTTAATGATGCAATAACACAACAATATTTCTTTCTGAATAGATTTATGGCTGAAAAATCTAAACCACAAACAGCACCAATGTCTTAAACTACTAAGAATCTTTCACTCGTTATATTCAAAGTATGTTTGTAACATACTGTAGACTAAGTCCTCACCGTGGATTATATCTTCTTGTTCTTTTGCAGCTTAAAGAGAGAAGTGTGGTCAGTCATCAGGTTGTCACGGTTACCAGCATATTTAAAAACACCAGCATTTTTATTAGAAACATTTTGTGTACCTTGTGAAAC
>NW_019523205.1:17981-66984 GCF_002814215.2 Seriola lalandi dorsalis | reverse complement strand
GGGGATCAACAGATGGTGCTCTCCAGATTTGTTACTGATCGTATCGTCTGTTTTTCTTCCAACAGTTACCAAAGGACATAGCCATCAACCACAGCTTAGAGCTCATACAGGAGCTCCCAGTGCAGAACCTGAAGCCAGCCGTGGTCAAGATCTATGACTACTACCAGCCAAGTAAAACTGATACTCAGACCTCCTACACACACCATAAAACCAGACTTTAAAATCCTACAAACCAAACATTTAGTTTGAAATGTACCCTGGATAAACGACAGCTTTAAAATTCAATGAACATAGACTGCAGTTTGTACAGAAGCCCTGAAAGGCTGAAAAAAAAAAAACTTTGGAAAAAATGATCCTCTCAGAAAAATGTGTCACTTCTCTTTCAGGGCTTCCATGAGTTTGTCATGAAAAGAAAAATACAGTGTTTTATCATCCTGGTTCCTACACCACATGGAAATCAAAGTTCATTACATTCATTTAAAGCCTCAGAAACAGTGTAAATTTGTCAAAACTCGTGAAGAAAGCAGCTGTTAGTTTTCACAACAACCACAAATGTTCACTGTTTGGTTTGTTCAGTCTCTCTTCATCTAATTCTCCTTTTCTTTTCTCCTCTCAGGTGACCAGGCTGAGACTGAATACATCTCCCCTTGTGCTGCAGGAAACAATCTGGAATAACATGCTGTCCCTGTTATTACAGAAACAAAAAATTCAACAACATATAATATACAACATACAAAATGTTTTAAGTTTTCCTCTAACCTACAGGGGTGATTGTATAACTTTTATTTTTTTAATTTTTATGATGAAAAGTCTCACTATATTATATTAAACTATATTTAATATAATGTAAAATAAAACTAAAGTCTCCTGATGATTTTTCCTTTCATTTGCAGCTTTAAGACTGATGTGTTCTCTGTGATTCAAGTAAAACCTTTAATAAATAATAATAATATAATTACATGTCTGTTTGTGTATATGTACCTGCATTATTCTGGCCACTATAGGAGAGTGAAACAAGTTGTCAGGGGAACCTGCTGACTGCTTCTCGTGCTTTGCTCATATTCATAAAACTTCTCATACACTCTGTAGAAACTGGTGTTTTTTTATGTACTTGTGAGTAAAATATCTGTTATCTCCCCTCAGGACGACAGGCAGCCACTAGATGGCGCTGGTGCACAGACTCTGCCACAGCCCTTTAAAGTATCTGCTCATGTTCATGTTTCGTGTGTCCATCTGTTTGTGGGACCATTTCCTAAACATGACAAACTGTGGTCGTGCTTTTTGTGTTTAGCACCTTTGTAGATTTTTTGCTTTCTAACTTCTTTCTACATCATAAAGTCGTATTATATTCAAATCTTCAAAATCTATTTTTACTTTATAATTTTTTTTCCCCCACTGGATTTAATGTTGATGAAGCTTCTGGAATAAAACAAAACTTACTTCTATTTGTTTTACTCTAAAATGTATTTCTGTATTTTTGGCATCAGCTGAAAAAAAGCCATGAAATATACAGTATGTGCAAGGGAGAGTTTAGCCAATCATTTAGCAAAATCTGATTAATGTTCATTGAACTGATAGATTGATCAATTACACACAAAAATGTGTCTATAATGTCTCTAATTCCCTCATATTGACAATTGATGAATGTAGTGTTCCACTTTATTTTATATAAAAACTATGTTGTTTCTCAGGTGTATTGCAGTGTATTTAATTACCACTTCTGTTTAACGATCTTTAACATTTGACAACCTTTTTTTTTCTAAATCAGGAAAATTAACAAACACAAATATAAGTTTTAACATCAAAATAATTAATCCCAGATTGTCATTTGTGTATTACAACTGTAGGAAATTCACATGGTGCACAGGTGTTACTAATGATGTCATTAAGTGTCATCGTGCACAATACTGTGGAATAACATAATTAATGTTATTAGTCACACCTGTGCTTTCCCTATGATAATATGTCAAAGGTCTATCAACACACTAATGAGGACTAAAGACATCTGCAGTGTCTGACACATGAAACCAGATGAGACAAATCATCTTCATCATCAGCAACACAATGACATCATGGGCTGTCTTCTCCAGAAACACCTCCATTTATTTCTCCTTTTACATAGAAAAAACGTAAAACAAGCTCAGAAAAAAACTGCATATTGTGTAACTTAAATTTTTTTTTGCTACTTAAAAGGAAGTAATTACATTTTTTTTTTTTTAATTTAAAAGGGGGAAACTCGTTTTCAGCTATCAAGCGACGTCACTTCCGGGATGTAGGGGTGAGCAAAATGACAGCTGGTTGTTTTCATCAACAAGGGAAATTCAAAGTAGACATTAAAGGTATGTAGAAAGATAACCTGCCATTTTATCAGTGTTGGACACGGTGTCTTGGCGCGCTTTCATTAGCTGGTGATAACTGAGAGTGTAATTATATCGCTGCCATCTGTAATCCATCTCCGGCTCCATCGAGCTGCTGCTGCTTCTGCTGCTGCTTCTGCTGCTGCTTCTGCTGCTGATGCTGCTGGGGGTCAGACTCACTGATGCCGAGTCTGGACTGGACACTGCACGACTGTCAACTAAAAGGCATTTTGCACTTATAATCCCCCAAATTATAAATTGTTCTCTGTAGCTGGAGGTGTAATGGAAAAGTGTTGTTATTGTGCGTACGGGTTTAGCTCTGCACGGTCTAATAAAAATAACCAAACTCCATTCACAAATCTGTCAATTCTTTGATTTATGTGCCTTATCGGCCTATGTATAAAGCTACAATACCACTATAAACATTTTACTCATCACTGAGAGTTATACATTAACTCGGCATAAATCTCATAGAAGAAGAAAAACCTATAGCTGTAAAATATTAACTTTTATGACGGGTCTGCCTGTTGTTGCCAGGATCATTTTTCACCTAATCGATGTGACCTGATGAGGGGCAGCAGCTGGTAAGGCACGAAAAAAAAGTAAAAAATTTGCTTAATAACTTTTGTTTTGTAAAAAGGGAATATGCCAAATCCATAAGAACTTAATGCTGAATCTCATGTTTGCATAGTTTACAAACTAGTCGAAGTGTATATTTACTTATAAGCAAAGAAGTATAAAATTACGGGATTTTTCAAGGGCGTTTGGTTTTGCGGGCTCCCCGTAAAAACAGCCTGACTCCATCCAAAATATGTCACTTTATAGTTGCTTGAGTCATATTGGCGGATGTATAACGTAACAACACCACTTAATATCTTTTAGGAATCATCAATAGTTACACTTTAATTCGGGGTATATCTAAGAGAAAAAGTAGGACGTGTTGCAGTAAAATCCCAACTTTTGTAGTCGGTTCGTCTTTTGTTGCAACGATCATTTTTCACCCACTGACAACGAGGGGATTAGTGGTAAACCACAGTTGAAAAAGTTGAAATTTAGATTATATAAGTATTTCTCTGTCAAAAAGATTATGCCGAATTTTTGAGAACATCACGCTCAATCGTTTCCATCGTGTTTTGCAAACTGTTTTAATCTGTACTTTTACCCACAAGTGAAGAAATGCTAAATTGACTGATTTCTTAACGGCGTTCGGCGTGGTTCCCTTCACCCTCAAAACACCAACCATTGATCATATTTATACTGTCAGTGACAGATAATTGTCTTATCTTAAGCCTTGTTGGGAAACACTTGTGCTTCCTTTAGTTCTGTTGATATTGGCAGTTGAATAACCAGGAAGAAAACCAGCAGAAACTGCTCTTTGACCTTGTTTGTTCTCCAGTGTCATGTGGTGAGCGCCTCCCAAGTCCTGCCTCTGCTGGCCTGCACAGACCAAATCCTGACAACTGACCAAAGAGGCTCCAGCATTTCTTCTGGGGACGCCTGTCAGCCCGAGCAGCCACTCTGGAGTAAGACAACACTCACAGAAGCTGTAGAACCTGTCTTTAATCTCCCAACATAGACAGCCTTGTCTTGTGTACAAGTTTTTACTTTTCCGTTTTCAATTGCACTTAAATTGAATGAACAAACATGCCTCAGTGGATCAGGCTTCTCCTGATTTCTTTGACAGGCCATCATCAGCACAGAAAAAGAAGAAGACGGTGAGCAGAGACATTGGTCAAATCAAGGGGGACGTCTCTTCAGGTAAGACACTTTCTGTCGTAACTTCTGAACTGTGACCATGTACAGTTGGAGATAACAGAGACTTAAAAAAAACAAAAAAACAGATATGACTTCTCTCAAACAGGACACCCGGTCAGACACCTAACAAATGTGTATCTTATGTATAAAAAATAAATAAATTACTGCAGCATCAAAGCAAATAACGTGATTCATTCGATGAAGAGTAACAAATTGCTTTCATACGTTACCACAATTTACTGCAGCCCATTTTTAGTCAAATAAGATATGGTAACAAGATCCTTTTATTTTTTTATTTCAGCAAAAACCACTACATAATTTATGCTTCCCTGCAGCAGATTCCACAGCGAGGCTCTGCCCACCGAGCGTTTTAAGACTCACAGACACTCGTCATTTTAATTATAGAAACTTAAGTGATACGTCGGGGTCATAAGGTCCCTCGTCACGTTTTTCTTTTTTTTTTTTTTCAAGTTCAGCAGAAAGATCAGCTTTCATGTTTCTCTCCATCAGGCAAATTCAGGAAGATTTAAATGGGACAGTGTCTCTGTGGTTTGCTGATAAAGAGCTGAGGACACCTCCTTGTGTCCCTCCCTGCTTCCACTATCATTTTCTGACTCTCTTAAAAAGACACGCAGACATTTATCAGGCTGGACAGCTTTGAACCATCAGCTGTTCTCTTCCTCTAATGTGGGTGTAAAGAGTGTTTTGTTCTACTTGGAACATATGTTTTTGTTTGAATGACTGATTTGTCCAGACTAGAAGTGAGAAAATGAAATTGTTTAGTGATAAAATATGGTCTTAAAATTAATTTACAACAGTGGATTAATTGGTAGATGGTAGATGAAGCTGGTTGTCAAGCAGAAATATGCCGGGTACGCTCTGGTTCCAGCCTCTTTGTTGTGAGTATTTGCTGCTTTTCTCGACATCACTCTGGGCTGTTCATTATTTCACTTCACTATTCTCTGAAACTTTAATTGATCAATCAAAAATCTAATGGATTAATTAATTAATAATGAAAATAATCATGATTTTCAGCCACAAACTTACATTGAGAAAAATGTAGCCATCGATTTAGCATTTAGCATCATGTTGGACATTAAAAACAAAACAAAACAAAAAAACAGAAAAACATTCTTCTTTCTGGTCAAAACCTGGCTCCTACGTTACCCACAATTCAATTCCACCACTGGCAGTTATCAGAGATTCTGATGCGTTATGTTTGTATAGTGGCTAATGTAGCTAGCCTGTTAGCTTCAAGGAGAGGGCTACAGAGGTCTGGTAAGATCACAGAAAAAACAACTTTATTATTTCACACATTGTTCTTTCTTGTCAAAACCTGGATCCTACGTTACCCAGAATGCAATTCCTACACTGGCAGTTGTCAGAGATTCTGGTATGTTATGCTAGTATAGCGGTTAATGTAGCTAGCCTGCTAGCTTCAGGCAGAGATGAGGAGCGGGCTACAGAGGTCTGGTAAGATCACATGTTTTCTAACTCCACACATCAAGAGTTTTTAAATGATCAGACCAAACTGATTTATCAGAATTCACACAGCTAGCACCATAAACGTTTGCCAGCTAGTGTCAAATTGATCAGTTATAGCTTGATAGTAATGTTTTTGTAGTTTGGGTTTTTAGCGTGGAAGAAGATTACATCAGATTTTGCATAGTTAAATGTAAACTGTTTTCATTTCTCATGGTGTCTTTACGCCATGTATGTTTGTTTTTGGGTTTTTTTTCAGAAAAATGTTAAAAATAAATAAATAAAGAAAAAACCTAAAATGCATTTTTGAGTGAACCTCAGTTCATTATATAATGAAAAATCAGAGCAGAAAATCAATTTATGTCCTCAGTATTTTTCTGGAACTTTGTTTTTACATTACATTCTAACAATATATTTAATTTTGACTTCATTTAACATGAATTTGCAGACATTTGTTAGATGTAAAATTTTTAGATGAACTGTCTAATTCCATGTATATATATATATATATATATATATATATATATATATAGATATATATTAGAACTCAAAAGAAGAAAAACTCAAAAACTTTTAAAATGTGTTTTAAGTGATCCTCATTACATTATAAAATGAAAAATTAGAGCAGCAAATGTTTTGGTTCATGTTAAATATGGTAGTTTTTGTTTTGATCTCTCTCTTTTGAAAGAAAACCATGGCACTATGAGCAATAAGCCTTTAGTCTGACTTTCAACCAATGATGTAAGGCAGTCTGAGCAGGAGCTGCTATGATTGGTTGATTAATTGATTAGTTTTTTGTAAACAGCAAATCTATTATTAATATAATCAGTTTGTTGATGCAGAAGCAGTCAGAATTAACTATATTATTTAGAATGTAATGTAATTTCACCTAAAGTTGTTTAAACTCCCAAAACAAAGTTCTAGAAAAATACTGAACATGGACATTAATTGTTTTGTTGATTGGAAGAAGAAACATTTGTTCTGATAATCAATAAATTGATGATGAGCATTTTTCACTATTTACTGATGTTTTATAGCCCACATTATTCATTGATTATTTGAGACAGTAATCAGTGGATTTATTGATAAAGAAAATGATCATGAGTTATAGCTTGATTTGTAAACATGTCCGAGCTGACAGCCAATCACGTCTGTCTCTTTCCCACGCTGCTGACCAGCTGAGGTGGAGGCTGTTCATCGGGACGGAGCCATGGAGCCACCGGAGTATAAAAATGGTCGCACCTTTGTGGAGGTGATCAGCGAGAAGTACAGCCCAGAGAACTTCCCATACCGCAGAGGACCCGGTATGGGGGTGGTGGTTGTGCCCACCGTGGCTCCTCAAGGTTCCCCTATGAAAGGTGAGGCTTCGTAACATGGACAGATGGATGTGGGCACGTCGCTTTCAGATGACCTCACTGCAGCCTTCATAGGATCGGCCATGACTGTTTATATTTGAAGTGGCTTCAGAAAGTATTCAGACCCCTTCACTTTCTTCACATTTTACTATTTAATTTGAACAGGACAAAATTTTTCCCATAAATGTACAATCGATAACCAATAAGTAAAAATACAATTATTATTATTAATTATTTCAGCAAATGTATTAACTTAAATCTCTCATTTACAGAAGTATGTAGACCCTTGATTCAGTTCACTTTGTAGAAGCGTGTTTGGCTGCTGCAGTCTTGAGGAGTTGTGGATTTGAACAGCCCTCAGTACTACGCAGACTTCCTGAGGACACGCCTGTTAAGTCCGGACATTTGGATTCAGCCCTTGTCTTCTTACTGCAATGCATTATGGTCTTTTAATGTTGGAAAAATTAGACCCATAAATACAAGATTGCATCCTGTCTTCTCTTACTAGACTTCACAATAATACCAGTTGCTGCAGTTTATTCTGGGATCTTGGCTCTTATCTCATCGTTGTTTGTAGCATCAGAACATGACTATATTAATTTAGATTAGTGAATTTTCTGTTTGAATAAATCACAGCTTTATTTGACTCATTACATGTAATCTTAAGGACATATTGCCCAACTTAAAAACCCTAGAAAACCCTCTTTTTTTCCCCTCTGTTCGACTAATTCCCTCCTCTCCCACCTCCAGACCGTCTGAACCTGCCCAGTGTGCTGGTGTTGAACTGCTGTGGGATCAGCAGGGCAGGAGACCAGGCTGAGATCGCTGCTTTCTGTTCCCATGTCATGGAGCTGGACCTGTCCCATAACAAGCTGCAGGACTGGCATGAGGTGCAGTTTATGGGTTTATTACAATAGTTAAATCCCAATAAAGGATTAAAAGATAAAAAATTCAAAACCATCAATGAAATGATTCTACTAAAGTAAATATATAGAGATTCTTTGTTGAAAACCAAGCAGCAACTTCCAGGGCTGAAGTGCCAGAAACTGCAGTTCCTCTAACGACCACTAGAGTCTGGCTCCAACAGTGAGTCAGTCCCCATAGACTCCCATGTTAAAAAGAAACAGAAACAGTTATGGTCTCTTTAGCTAATTTCCTCCTTGTTTTTATATTATTTTTATATAACTCACCCGTTTACATTTTATTAAGGCTTAAACTTAACATACATAATTGAGGGTGTGGCCTCTTTGAGTGAGCGTATGCTTGCCACAAACCGGCATGCACCAAAGTCTCGACTCCGCCTCTTTGCCCATTTTTGGATTAGCCAGGAGTTAGGAGGCGGAGTCAGGAACTACCAAGATGGCGACAGCGGGGCAGCTCCCTCTGAGCCTCAAAACCGCTCTTCAGAAACCTGTCTGTGACGTGTTACCTCATGATTCAGTCTCATCTCACATGCACTATCCTGCTGCCAGAAATACTCACTACCACGCTACATTTGTGTTAATCTGCAGCTGATATTCCCCAACAAAAACACTATTTCCTCCTATTTGAGAGACAGATGTTAAAACCTACAGCGCACAGCTATTTTATGAAATTACTGAGCCATTTTTAAAGATTTATGTCTTCAGTTGGAATCAATGTGCTTGGAGCAGAGAGTAACAGAGAGGGTACGGCAGTCAGAAAGCTGAGAGACAGACTCTGCACTGTTGGTTTCAGTCTTTTTATGTAATTTGTTTACAATAAGTAAAATAAAATAAAACTCATCCTGTAAGTGTTACCAGGGAAATGACCCAACAAAATGGACAAAATCTAAAAACACACTTGTTGTTTTCAGATCAGTAAAATTGTGTCCAGCATCCCAAACCTGGAGTTCCTGAACCTGAGCTCCAACCCTCTGGCGGGAATGACCCTGGAGCCGCGGTGCGCCGAAGCCTTCTCCCGGGTCCGACGCCTCGTCCTCAACAACACTCAGGTGTCCTGGGACACTGTGCTGCTGCTCACTCGGGAGATACCTGAGTAAGAAGAACTGTCACCTTAGATCAGAATAAGCTGGCTTTAATTCCAAGCAGGAAGTTCATTATTTCATAATTCATTATTCATTGAAACTTAATTTAATACCATAAATGGTTAGTTTAATGTTTAAAAAAAACATTATTTTCTCACTTACTCCAGTAGCTGTGTTTCAACATATTTGCCTCAGTCACCACCTCAATTTAATGGAAGTGAGATCAGTGAAAAATGAGACCTGAACTCAGCAGCAGCAACAAATCTATCCAGAAAGAATGTCCCTGTTACTCAGGATGATCTAAAGACCACAGTATGAACAGATCCATTTGAAATATTACATTTTTATTTATTTATTTTAATAATGGCACTGAAAGAGAGTTAAATATATAAATAGCAATTCTTAATAATACATTTTTCTCTCATGTTTTTTCCTGTAAAGTAATCATCTCACTTCCAGACAAAACATAGATAACTTAATATAAAATGAAATAAGATAAACCTTTATTGATTTCTAACAGGGAATTCTGGTGTCACAGATAAATACAGAAAAAGGTACAATTTTACTGTTTATAATGATAAAGAAATAAGGATAGAAATACAAATAAAAACTATAATATAACAGCAATTTGAACCAAGTATAGACAGTGGTGTTATATGTGTAGTTTACTAATCATTTTACATGTGTTGTATAATAATGTGTGCATAATGTACTGCAATTTATTTATGTGTCAGCATAAAAGTAATAATGTGATCAAAGAAACTCTTAACAGTGTTCAATAGACATCATAGGACAAGTATCAAAATTTAAATTATAAAAATATTAGAACTTATAAAAATATAAAAATAATACAAATATGTACGATTTACAAAATGAAATACAAGAATGTAACAATATATAAGAGAAATAATGTAATGATATATTATAACAAAAATAGAGAGTATAGTATGACATGAAATCTAAAATATGATGTATAAATAATTGATCAAATATAAAGGGAGGGAGAGAAGTGGCCAAACTGTTTGGTTTTTATATCAAACTCACTCTTTTATAATCTTCGTCCACTTCTAAACATCAAGGTCCCTAAAAAGTTAAATTACCACCCTGAGACTGAAGGAGAAGCAACAACAACACTGCCACCTACAACTATGTAATCTAGGTTCATCGTGTAAAAAGATGTTGTCGTTGTCCTTCAGGCTGGAGGAGTTGTTCCTGTGCCTTAATGAGTACAGTAGTGTGAGTGCCTCCAGCGTGGCCTGCCCCACCCTGCGCCTGCTTCACATCACCGACAACAGCCTCCAGGACTGGGCCGAAGTCCGCAAGTTTGGCCCCATGTTCCCCAGCCTGGACACTCTGGTCATGGCCAACAACAACTTGGCTTCAATTCAGGACAACAAAGACATCCTGAAACGGCTCTTCCCCAACCTCCGCAGCATTAACCTGCATAACTCAGGTCAGGAGGCCTGGGCTGGTTTAGTTTCATATGATGGTTTCATTTCAGCAGGAGACTTGCTCCTGATTCTTCAGCACACAGGAAACCATCCCAAGTTACAGTATCAGCATTCGTATGTGGTGACTTGACAGCTGATAAAATTAGGACAAGCAAACATGCCACTGAACCCTAAAATCTTTATGTTATTTGTAGAGTATTACAACAGATTCCTGCTCAGCTTTTGTCTCAGGAACTGTTTCTATTTTGGACGGTATCAGTGGCAAATCTATTTTTAGAGTCCTGTTGAGAGCAGAAGGGAACAGAGACCATGTGAAAAGACGTGTTCAAATCGACTTCAGTGCGTCCGCGCCTGAGGCTCAGAAAAACATCCTTCTTTTGTCTCTGATTATTTTTATTAAACAAAAAAATACTACAGACTGAGATAAAGTCACATTCCACTGGTTCATGGGTTTTTAGAAGCTCCAGTGAGACAGGAAATAATAAGGCACCAAAGGCTGCAACATAGGACAAACTTAAACGATTACTTTATATTTTCAACAGTTACAAAGAATGACCAAAACCAAACATGCATTTGTCTGTATCATGTCTGTGGATCAAGATATATAGTTTCAGGCCGGAGGTGTGTTGTTTTCGAGTTGTCCGTATGTACGTACGTTCTTGTGGACACGATATCTCAATATCACCAGGACAGAACGTCTCCAAGTTCGGCACTAACAGTCACTAGGACTCAAGGATGAGCTGATTAGACCTTGGAGGTCAAAGGTCAAAGTCACGGTGAACACTTTTTAGCCATTACTCAAGACTTCACACAGCACGTATGACAAAATTTCACACAAATGGTTGATATTTTATACGACTGTGTATCCCTGTAACAGGGATGTAATTTGGTGCTCTGTTGAGTATTTACAGCAGCAGGACGGTGTGTGTAGGATTGAGTTGAAATAAACGAGTGTGTGCGTTCATGGTAATGAAGGAACATGTGGCTCGCTGCTGTGTTGTTACTAGCTGAGGTGCTAGCTAAACAAAACTGTCATCACAAACAAAGCATTATTTATTTACATTTAATAATCAGAGCAATAATCACAGCAGGGGGAGGTTCGTAGTAACAGCTGCTTTCGGTTTGCATCTCTCTCTCTCTCTCGTTGACTGACCCTTCACTTCCACAGATAATGGAATCAGGGCAGAAAGTTCTATAAGTGACTATAAGATCTGTTTATCGATCTCCTCCACTCAGTTTAAGAAGGCGACTATCACAGGACGACACCTACGCACAAACAACACTCCACACGCTCCAGTCGTCACTGCGTCGCTGCAGACAAGTGATTTAAGAGTAATTAAAAGAGAGAATAGATAACAGATTTATATACAGTATGTACACATATGCATGACTTGTCCTTGTGTGCTTTGTCAGGTCTAAACCGATGGGAAGACATCGAGAAGCTGAACTTCTTTCCCAAGTTGGAGGAGGTGCGACTGCAGGGCATTCCCCTATTGCAGACCTACACCAACGTGGAGCGACGCAGCCTCATGATAGCACAGTGAGTCCCGTCAGTGAGGAATGACCTCCTCCACAGCAGCTGGAGAGGTTGTTTTGTTTTGTTTTCTCCCACCACTTGACATTGAATGAGACATTTCTTAATTGTTGGAGGTTCACAGTGTCACAAATATCTGTTACTTCGCTGCTTCTCCTCAGGCTTCCTGCAATATCACTGCTGAACGGCAGCGTTGTGTCTGATAGTGAGAGAGAAGACGCAGAGAGGTTCTTCATCCGTTACCACTTAGACTACCCTGAGGAGGAGCTGCCTTACAGGTACGCTGCCCACACTGTCTAAACTCCAGCTGCAGAGGTTATGTTCTGGTGTTGTGTTTGTGTCACGTAAGTGTGCGCGCAACCGGCTCTGTGCCTCCTCAGATATCACATCCTGGTAACCAAGTACGGGAAGCTGGAACCACTTGCCGAGATTGACCTCCGACCCCGCTGCCGTGCCCAGGTGGAGGTTCACTGTGAAGAAAAAGTGGAACAGGTGTGTGAAGCATTTAATCAGCTTCTGTTCTGAATAGTTCTGGTAAATAATGCTAATGTTGGCTATGGAGCAATAGCAAAATTTACATATAGCTCCTTTAAATAGACTTGAAAATAAGTGGTGCAATCCTTTGTTGTTTTTGATTTGGATGTGATCATTCTGAAAATGATTAGCTTAAGTCTGATGTATTTTCTTATTTATTAGCTTGTTAGCGGCCTAACAGTACAACATTAGCTTTATATATCTTGTAGAAGCTAACATTTGGAGCAGCTAGTAGTTGCTAACATGAGCATGGATTGGTAAAATAGCCACAAAACTAAAATCAGTAAACCCCTAAAATTGTTGTTCTCTGATCCTCATTTCATTTAAAATCTTTAGTTTAGCACATTGAGACAATATTGATGAAACGTTACATGATGATGATACATTTTCAACATATAAATTGTGATTCCTGTAGAAAGGGTAATTTAAAGTTGAATATTTGACTTCCAATCATAACAACTTTTCTGACCTTAACTCAATGCTGAATTAACAACTTTTGCTTTTAGTTTGCTAAAATTTCCCCTTGAGAGCCTCCATTAGGTCCTGTGTGCAATTTTAAGAAATACCAGAAATTTAGAAGCAATCTGAGGTGCACTGTTTATAGGTTTCAGCACAGCTTCATGTTTTTATTGCTTATTATTGTCATGGTTTTGTCTGATATACTTAGAGATTTGCTATTGCTGAAATAGATATCGATGACACATTTAGGTAAATGATACTTAGACTGGGAAGAGATTTGAAATTAATTGGTGTATTATTGAACTTTAATTCATGGCCAGGGGATTGTTTGCATTTTACCGTCAGTATAAATATTTTCTACTGCATCAACCGTTCTTCTTACATCTGTGCAGAATTAGAAACTGATGCGTGCCCTCTGTGAAATAAGTGTCGGTTTAATGCCTAAAATGTAGAAACTGTTCCTCTTTGTTTCAGCTGAACATCCGTTTGGACCAGACAGTAGCCGAGCTGAAGAAGCAGCTGACGACAGTGGTGCAGCTCTCCGCCAACAGCATGAGGATCTACTACATCGACAAGTGTAGCGCCTTCGGTCCAGAGGAGATGAAGTACAACACCCGGGCTCTCCACTCCTACAGCATCCAAGACGGTGATGAAATACTGGTGGTACCCAAGGCCAAATGAACAGCGGGTATCAAACTGGCTGATTAGAGTGACTCCTTGATTGATTGATTCATTGGATTATTTATTTATTGGTTAAATGACATTGCAAAATTATTGGAAAACGCATACGGAACAGCATCCGCGGCCCAGTTCTTGGAGTGGAGAAGTTAAAAGTGAGGTGAACACCATCAGGGAGACAGTACAGTGGGCTGCTGGGAGGCTCTGGCTGGAGAAGCAGTCAGTCTGGAGAGTATTGTGTCTTTATTTATTTCAGCTTTATATGAGGGCGTCCACCGGAGCAAATGCACAAATCTGTCACGGTGGAGAACAGGCCGAGAGAGCAACTCGCAGTCAGCTTGCAGCTTAAGTGGAGGGGAGGGCGCTGCTATTACCAGCAAAGCTTTGCTGCAGATCTATCTCTTAGTACACGGCATGTACCATAGCACCTGCATAGGCAAGTATCCAACACCACTGGCTTGCCCACTTATTGCAAAGGCTACCCCGATTAGTGGTGAAGCAGTGCTGCTGGACGGAGAAGGACTGCTGTTCTCATCTGCACTTTTACTGTAGGCAGAATATCAGGAAGAGCAGTGTCTGTTAAAGGAAACATCCGGCCTAAAATACTGCTAAATGTAGAAGCTGGGGGGGGAACTAGCAGTTTTTGAGCCTATTTTGTTGTGAGTTGGTGTTTTTCAAGTATTTCTGTGGATAATTGGCAACATTAGAAGATGATACGTCACATTTAAAGTGTTTGGCACAAGGAGAAAGGGATTCTTTCTATACACAACATCTCTTTTAAATCTTAATAGCAGTGGTTCTCAAACGTTTCCCCCCTTCAGAGGCTAAACAATTTTTATCAATCATTAACGATCACCTCTTTTAGACAGAGATCCTGGTATATTGTCGTTAAGAGCTCCCCTCGTTACACAGACTTTGCTTGTTTACACTGAATCAAAGAAAGCCGTCATAAGCCCCTGTGTGTGATTTTAAATAACGTGTAACACAGCGGCGTCAGCTCTCCCTTCTACACAGACGTCAATTCAGCTCAGTGAATACGCCACTACTGGTTTACAGGTGGAACCCCCCCCCCCCCCCCCCCCCGATATTTATTTCTAGTGAAATAAATATAGCATCAGCAAAATACATAAATCATATTCGTTCAACTTAGTTTCACTCCATAGTTTTCCCTGGTCATCCACACGGCCTTTGTCGCCCCCACAGCTTGAGAGCCACAGCCTTATAGACCCCCCATCCCACCCCCATTATGAATATGCAAATAATGTTCATTATAAACTGGATACAAAATGTCTCCGGTGTATATGAACTGGAGGCTTCAGGTTTCCACTTTACACTCGTATAGGTTGCATACTGGACCGTGATTGGCCTCCAAGCTCGTTGTGATGTCACAAAGTCATCTCGTACGTACTCGTGTTAAACTGAGATCTAAAGTGAGCTCAGAGAAATTGTTGTTGCTCCTTCAGCTGTTGAATATGGAAACAGTTTTCCGGTGTCAAACTCTGCACAGTGAAGCTCAAACATCTGAGTGAAGTAACAATAAGTAAAACACATTATTGAGTCGAGCGAGACTTTAGATATAAAGGAAAATGACACCACTTTATGACAGAATGGCTTGAGGAGTGCAGTGATCATTAACTGAAGATATCTAACACTATAAAACAGGTTACCACACAGCAGCTGTTGTGTCATGCTGTGTGCTGCCCCCTGCAGGTTTCATCTGTGTCTTAGATAAAGATTAAGAAGTGACACACACACACACACACACACACACACACACACACACACACCAGGGTTCCTAAAAGACAATCTCTAAAAGACAATGCATGTTTTGCATAGGAGCAGTATAAATGCATCATGTCCACATTTGAAATATTATTGTTTATATTCGGACTTACTTCAGTTGAACACATTCTGTGTGCAAGTTCTCCACTAACTTGTGTGTGTTTATGGCCATTTAAATGAAATATGGAAACAACATGGTTTCAGTAGTTCCCCTGGTTATTGTTTCGGATTATTATTGTGCATTTTAAGAGGACAGCGTCCAGTTGTGCTTAATTTTTTTCTTTCACAAGAAGTACCATTGCTTAATTTCTTTAATTACTTACGTACGATCTTGCTTTACGGACATTTAAATTCTTATTTATAATTTTGTCAGTACAGTTTATAATCCAGAATCATACTTGAACAGATGCTGAATTCATTTATGTGCATCTTTAAAGGGGCTTAAGACTCTAAACTTTTTTACACTTCTTGTAAAACTTGTTTTACAAGTAGTGGAGTATCTTATAAAAGATACAGTTATCTATGCTACCCAGTTGCATTATGGGAATGTAGGAACCAGTAGTTTTTTTATTTGACCCATACTAGAGACAAAAAGTGAGAATATCTTAGACTCTGCTGCTTAAACTTTGACCTTTGACCCCCAACAGTATGGAAGTACAATACTAAATAGCTGGAGGGCCGATTTAAACTGCACATTATTCTTCTATTAATCCTCCACATTAGTGTTTTATCTCCCACACAGAAGTGTATTTTACATTTCAGTCCATTCTGCACAGAAATACTCTCACCAAAGATAGCTCAAGAGGATATTATCGTTGTGATGTGGAACGCATACAGTATGTATTGATTGTAATATGCAGCCTCCACCTTGTATAAGAGGAGCATTGATGTTAGATGTTTGGTGCTATTGTTTTTTTTTTCCTATAGCAAGCTACTTAGCAGAGAAAGGGACTCCTGACACAGTATTACAGCTGAAGAAACAGCTGATTTGCCAAGCCACAGAATTAAGTGTTCACATTTAGTGGCTGATTGGAAACAAATGTGTGTTTGAGCTGCAGCTTCAGTTCATTCACTGTTGATAGAAAACTCAGCTTATTGTGCTTTGGCCTCTTTTTAACACTGTTGTTACCCTTCAAAAGTATCAATATTTAAAGTATTTAAATGCCACAATATTTCCAACACTATTATTATTTACTAGTGTTACACACTGCTCTACTTGAACATTAAGGGATGTGATATAATTAGACTAGTAAGGAGTCAATATAAGGGTGTAGCAATGAGGAGGTAGAATATTCAAACCTGTTTCCCCAGTTTATCCCCAGTAGTGCTGAGTAAATGTTAGTGTAGCATGAACCACAGCCATAGACACCAGCACAGAGAGGCAGCGGCGCAGTGCTGGGCACCGACATCCGAGTCTGGACTGGAGTGTTGCGTTATTGTGTCTGTGCTAATCAGTGTGCGGTTTGTTTGAAGTGAGCACATGCAGTATGCAACCGTTTGCAGGGTGTGTGATTTTAATGGTATGCATGTTATTTATTGATTTTATGTGTTTGAGAGGAAAGCGGTCACGCTGCCTGCTTAGACTTATGGAATAATGCACTTGATGGAACTTTTGTTTTACATGAAGACAGAGGAAAATATTTTAAGTCTTGATGTAAATTTATTGTTTACATGTTGAATTCATCAAGATTTTCTTTTCTTTTTTAGGAATATTATGTCATGATGTTATTTATTGTGTCTCTTGCTTACTGCTACAAGCCAAAAAATATTGGCTAAGCCATTTTACAGCCCTTAAAGCCCCTGAAAATTTAATTTCAGATTTTAAGTATTTCTCTGTAACATTAAAAATTGATGAATAATAAAGCAACAAAGTTAAAGTTAGGGTTAAAAACATCCGCAGTTATTATTTATTATGAGTTTAACAGCCCAAAACTCAGCTGATCTGCTTCGTCTGGACTGTGCGAGTGTGGTTTCACATCAGACTTGATTGACAGTGGCAACATAAAAAAACCCCAAATGTCATCACATTAAATTTAGTTCGATCCAAATATGTGACATCACCTTTTTCCTAGACTCACCCAGTCAAACCAATGAGAAGAAATCAGACAAAACAACAACCTCATCACTCACAGTGAGAAAATGATTGAGAAATAGGTTTTCAGGGCCTTTAAAGGGAAACTCCACCCTAACCCTTTAACAGCGACTGGCAATGTACTTTTTGTTTCTTCCTTCTGTTGTGTTTTTATTGGTTTCAATACAGGTCAGATAGACAACAGCAGATCATATTCAGATGTTCCCTGCTCAGCTAAACCGTCAGCAGTGAGCATCAGGTTGAGTTTTAAATGAATCAAACTGTGAGGCCTTCGAGAGCCGCCTTTTATCTATCAGTTAACAATCCTTCAGGGAGACTCACATTTTGGACGCAGAGGTACAGAAGTAATTCCACCAGCAGTAGCTTCAATACACAAGGATGCAGTTCAGATTGAGTCAGAAGTGTCTGTCCCCTTGTGAAGATTCTCAATTTGCTGTCATCACGACAATCACTCATTTTTTTCTTTTAATTTATACATAATATAAAGATGAATATCACATTTAAAGGAATACTTTGACATTTTGGAAAATAGGCTTTTTTTGGACAAGCGTTGGGAGAGAAGATTGATACCACTGTCATATTTTGCAGCCAAGTATGAAGCTACAGCTAGGAGATGGTTAGCTTAGCTTATCTTAGCATAAAGACTGAAAACAACTTGCTTGGCTCTGTCCAAAGGCAGCAAAATACGCTAATGAACACGTTATATGTCATTTATTTAATCTGTATAAAAACTGCAGTTTAAATTTGACAGTTTTACTCTGTGTGTTTCGGACAGAGCGGAGCTGTTTGAAGCTTTTGTGCTAAACTAAGATAACCGGCTGCTGGCGTAGCTTCATATTTAGCATACAGATAAAAGAGTGGTATCAATCTTTGTATATAACTCTCTTCCAGACAGTGAATTAGTACTTTTAAAAAAGAGGGGAAATCACTAATTAAGTAGCCGAGGGTTGATAACTGAGGGTTGATTTTTCCTTTTAAATTCAGTCAGGTATAACCCGTCATGTAATTCTCTAAACCAGTGTAATCTCTTCATTTTATAAGAAGCAACTGGAAAAATGAGAAGCAGAAAAACAACCTCTCTAATGGTGATGAACTTACATCATACCTCTAATGAAACAATCTCTCTCTCTCTCTCACTCTGTTAGAAAATTCATACATTGAAAAACTCCATATTTCCTAGTTTTTATTTAAATACTCAACACATAACACCAGACATCTGGCAGCTGTAGTACTGAACATCCTGTTTGAATGGAAACCTGTGAATCTAAATAGACACTGCTACTCTGGATATATCCGTAAATACACTGCTTGAGTTGTCATCTGCCTCTAAAAGTAGTGCATCAAGAGCTCAGGTGGATCTTAGAAGGTTATATTTGTCTTTGATTATAGTGTTATAGATTTTGGTTGGACTAAATGTGCAGGATGCCCTAGGTTTCACCCCTGCTCAGACTTATTCACCAGTATTTAAGCTAATTGGTTCACTCAACTATATGTAACATTGGACTGTTCATAATCTGTGGCATTTAAGGCATAATGTTTTTTTTGTAGTAACCTATATGAAGTATTAAAATGGAACGGAATGAGTCATCTTTCTTTTGTTAATATATATAGAGAAAGATGCATCACTGAATGGTAATAAATGGCAGTCTCCCTCCTCAACGCGTGACGGTTTGTTTCATTCACAGCAGCAGCTTTGGATCAGGTGTCTGGATGTGGTTCATGGTGGAGACGGTTTATACTGCAGTATGACTTTATGACTCATTCACTTTGATGCAGTTGCTTACACACTCCAGCATGAATGACTACTTGAGTGCTGGAACTTGGAACATATGAAAAGTCTTAGACATTTTAATTTTTAAGCGATCTCTTTCAATATTTGACCCAACCAACAATTATTGCAGCAAAATATGTTCTTATAATGACCTGGAGTATTGTAGGAGAGGTAAAAATCATCAAATAGAGTAAAATAGGGTAATTCTCATTATTTCTTTAACTGCATTTTTAAAGGGCACATTCCTCTCTAGTAACCATTGGTCTTTTTCGCAATTGTAGCAACAATATTAGCAAAACTAATCTAATTTCACAAATACATAATAAACTTATTTCATCTTTATGCTTGGGGGTATTTATTCCTTATTAACTTTTTTATAAACTGTGTAAGTATTTACTGGTAACTTAAATCCATTATCATAATTTTTGTTATCACTACTATGAAAAATCTATTATGTAATATATAATAATTATACATGTGCCACGAGCCACCAAAAATGAATAAATGAATAAATTACAATACCATCTGTATTTTTACACATCAAAACCACAAAGCCCACAACCACAAAGCTGGGGTGAAAAACAGGTTTCCCTCTTTCCCACGGGCCTGAACGTGGCATTTTTTCAATGAAAGACATCTCTGATGTTTACGTTCATTGCCATGACAACGGTGTAGGAGGCGTTTCCTCTGCGCTGGCTAGTGACGCTCAACAGAGAGGTATAAACCAATCAGAAATTAGCTCTGTTACCGAACTGACGTCAGCGTTAAAGCGAGAAGAACCGTTACTTGGTTGCTGAAACTCTACAACTGCAAGGGGATAGAAAATATGGCTGAATACCAGCGTAGTCTTGTTTAAAGCCCATGGCGGTGTAGTCTCTGATTCAAGATCATCGGTAACCTATCGCAGCAACTTCAGTTAATGGTTTAAAAAGCAGCGAAAACCAGCTGGAAAGACACTATTTGGGGGCGTTTCTCCGTCCGTTTGGATCGGGGTGATCTCCAACTGTGGGGTGAGTGGATGCAGTTACCGTACACCAGCATAACAGTGATATGTGCTGTTCTCTCCTATGGATACAAGCCCAAGCCAAACTCCTGCCAAGCTCTGACAATATCACGTTTCCTTGTTGCCGGGAACAAATATATACCTCACTGAACTCAATTTAACACATTTTAGAAGTCATAACGAGCCACCAAAATATTCGGCAACAATATGACAGTGAAGCAGCTCATTATTTCAATATAATTTCACATTTCAACAGTTAAGATACATTAACTGCCCTGCGTGTGTTCTGGGGGAAGAATAATGGCTAGACCAACCCTAAAAGTTCATTTTTGTCGAATAAAGTCTTGCTTATTCTATCGGGTATAGCTATGTCTGAGAGAGGAATGGTGTCCTAGCAAGGATGAAGGTCCTGGCGATGCTATTTCCCGTGAAATGTGTGTTGTTTGCCAGCAAGCAGTGCCACAATTTGCTTACACTACAGTTTGGCGGGGCGGTCTGTGAACGCACTGCTGCTGCTGCTGTCTTGGCTACCCAGATACAGTTGAATTAGCTAGCTAGATAGCAAGTTAACTAGTAATCGATGCGGGACATTCGCCGAGGTAACACGGACTAAACAACCGTGTGGGCGTGTTAATAAACGATGCATTATTAACTTTGCAATTCGCTACCTGCCAGTTCAAGGGACTTGAGGGACGGTAAGTTTTCGCTGCTTCAATCCCTTCTCCGCCCCCTTCACGGACAGTACACTGTCAAACCTGCCCCTCTTCCATTACGCTCCAGGGGTCTGAGTGGTTATCTAATCACGTGTGGTTTAACGTGTTATGAAAATACAAACGTACTGATATTTGACTGAAATCAGGCTGTTCGGGATTCTATAGAAACGGCCCACTGCAGTGCATCAACTATGGCTTCTGTGCTAGTGTCGTCCCATCTCCTCTCAGTGTCATGTAACGCTATACCCCTCACAGAGACCGTCCACAGCACTACGTCTGTCTTTTTCCATTGTTTTGCACACATACCTCAACCGTTTACTATGCTAGAAATCACTCGATTCAATTTGACAATTTACTGTTAATTTATGCATCAGTATTGCAACTATATGATATACATGTGTGTAAAACACAATGAGGATTACTGTATAAAATTAATTCAGAATAAGGGGTAGAATAAGACTGATGTATGTAGAAGCTGAAATGCATTTAGTACAGTCAGTGTTAAAAGTGATGGCAAAGTTCACTTTGATATGTGAAATTTCAGAGCAACTGAAGCCAACAAATTACTGACTACAAAAGCGCATACAGTATTGCCATTATACAGTGGCACACAGAGGTGCCTGCTGATGAATCGTGATTTCAGACTTTAATTTCTGTGAAATCAGCCAATCTGCTTTCTACAGCAGTGTGCTGGACTTGATGCTTACCCAGCTTGGCTTACAAAAAGCCTTAATGCTAGTCCTTTAAGAGCACATTGGAACGCCACTGAGTGTTGAGTGACCTGTAGAGGTCATAGGCATCTGCTATATTTACCGGCTCTGTAACTTGATCTGTGGCATTCTGGTTCGCTGTGCTCATACTATCCTCTCACACTCTGGGGCCACAGCCTCCCAAGAAGCACCCCATTGCTTTCTGTCTACTGGCCTGGTCGCTCAGAACAACAAGGGTGAGCCTCTTACAAACCAACTTAACCGCCACTCTTCCTCCCTTTTCTTGTTTTAGGTACCTGCTTGTCAGATGAATGTGTAGAGTGTGGGCTGTTTCCTCAGCCGTAGGATACGTCTTCTCAAGGAGACGATGATAGAGGATAGGGGATAATGTTTCAGAAAGCTCTGGATTTTTGTAGCATGAGTAGAAGGACTGAGAACAGCCTTCCAGCAGGGTAGGGCATAACACCAGAAATGCATGAATTTTGTATTTGTAGTGAAAATATATACAGAGTAGCAGCAGGTTGTGATTGCAAAACGTGAGTTGTGAAACAAGTTCTGGAAGAGACACTCTTTACCTGAGCTTTATAACTGAGCAACTTTTCCAGATTTGATCATTCAAGCAAAAGGATGCATCATCAATCTTTAATGTTTGGACATGCAATCCAAAGAATGTGTGTACAGGTGGCCTGTGCGTTCACTTCATGCTAAACATGTCTGCTGTAAAGTGTCACAAAACAAATCAAAGAGACATTGACTTCTGCTATTTTTGTGAATGTGTACATCTTTAGGAAGCAAGATATTTCTCTTGTGCTGTGTTTGCTGTCCTCGGGCAAGGATTTCCTCGACCAATTAGATTGTTGACATGTAACTTGTCTGTGTGTTTTCCTGCAGGAGTATTCAGTGTCACAAAGCCTGTATGTGTGTGTGCACTGTGGGGTAGCAACAGTAGGATGAGCTGCCCCAGACTTATCACAGTCTGCAGGGACTGACGCACAGCTACAACTACAGCAGGTAACTACACACATGCTATCACACACAAACACAAACACACACACACACTGTCCTAGCCCACAGTCTGAGGTCTTAAATGTCCCAGATTGCATGTAGTTTATTTTGCATTCCTATTGAGTTTGACATCACTGCGCATGGTTCATATGTATCAAAGCAGAATTTCTTTTTCACTCTTTTTCACTTTATGAAAGAGAGTCAGAAAAGGTTAGAAAAATAAGTTATGCATCAGCTTACCAATGACTCACAGAGTTAGAAAGGTGACGCTGAGAGCAGGACCAAGCAGATGATTTCACATGGACCTCAAAATTTTGTTTGGTATATAATCACAGGATGTTTTTACACTGGGTTTAATATTTTGGGCAATGAAGTCTGAGTCACTGTGTGTGACTATACAATTTAAA
This sequence comes from Seriola lalandi dorsalis, assembly GCF_002814215.2. NCBI lineage: Eukaryota > Metazoa > Chordata > Actinopteri > Carangiformes > Carangidae > Seriola > Seriola lalandi. The sequence continues at coordinate 43,891 of NW_019523205.1, read as the reverse complement.
GTAATTGTTGCTATTGCTTTGAATTTAATTTACTTTATAGAGGTATTGCTATAAAAGAGAGACAGCGGTAACATTGAGTTATCAATGTGACTCACTTTGTGGCCAAAGGAGAGAATGTGCACAGTGAAAAAGAAACATGATCATTTGTGGAGACGGAAAACATTTGGTGGGACAGCACCTGAAACAGGCAATATTATCTCTGGTCTTCTTAAAAGCCCATTTTCTTCTGATTGGCCAAACATCTGTAAACCTGCCACACCTGTGTGGAGGTTCTAAAGGCAAACCATAAAACTGAGTAACATGATTGATTGGAAATGATAATTTCTCAGATCCATTCGTAAGTGTTCAAGCCTGATCCGGTTTAGAATATGACAGTGGAGGGCACGAAGATCCACAGCAACAAAGATTACAGCAGGAAGTCTCTGTTCTGTAAATATTATGCCCATTACCTGCTCATTATGTGACATAACAGTGGATTTTGTCTTTCAGTCACAATCTGTGTATAAAAATATTTTGCATATGCCCCTGTTAATAGTTATACGTATGGAAAATGCACTAAAATTCTAACTAAGTGAAAAACGTCTGCTGACAGAAAATATGAAAGCTAACGTTGCTAGTAAAAAGTTACTCTGCTGTCGCCAAACAACTGTTCAGTAAAGCTGAACCATATTACAGTTATAATATATATTATATATGTAGTTATTTGTATGCTTTACCTTTACATACATTTACCTCTTAATTTGAAACTTTGGCCACGTTTAACATGGACATTGTAACACTGACAGAAAATAAAGAAAAGCATAATCGGTGCCCTTTAAAATCAAAAATGAGTGACATCATGAGTGAAGCTATAGCCCTGGTGCTGATTGACTTTGTGAATGGATAAACATACAGTGTGTGCTGAAAAGTGCAACTATTCTACAGGTGTAAAGTACTGCTCTACGGCATCTCCCAGCATCACTCAGTGGACCGGCAGAGATTGATAGGTGTTTCAAATGATAATGTGTCTAATTGACCAAATGATTACCTCAATGAATAAAGAATTACACCGCCCAGCTGCAGAGACTGGAGCATCAATCACTGTGGCCCGCAGATTCATTCCTCTCTGAGGTTACTGCTACCATTATGGCCTCTCATGTGAGTCACCAACAGATGGTGGTAATAATAAATGCTAATTGGTTGCTCCTCGCCAGGTTTTCACATTATAGAAACTTGGGTTTTTGTAGTGAAGGATTGTAATGGGGATAAGTTGCTGGAGGGAGTTTACTCGTAGCAGAAAATGCATTTGAGTAGGAAATATGAAAAATAATAAATCTTCTCAGTTGCTACCTTTGAATGCAGCATTTGGGGATGTGACCTATTTCTGAGAGTTTAATAAAGTATGTTCAAGGATGGAAAATGAAAGGTGACTGAGCTGTTTCAGTCAGAGCCCTAGAGATTTGGGAGGCACAGCTAGAGGCACTAGGACAAGCAAAAACATTTTTATTAAATCTCATCTTTCATAGTATCTTTATGAACCAGATGTTTTTAGTTGCCACTTTAATTTTGTGGTTTTACTTTGCACTCTGGGTATTCTTGTGCCAGCACTTTGCATTCCTCAACTTCAGTCCCTTCCTTTCTTTTACCTATCTGTAACTATACACAGTATTGTAATGTAACACTTGGCTGAGGGGAAAACACAAGTGTTGAATGGAGTTTACCCAGGTAGCTTTGGGAGGCTGGGGTAGGTCCAACTATGGCTTGTCAGAGTAAAGAAGTAGTCCAGCCTAATTTTAATATGCTTGGCAACAGGCAGAGAGGCAGGGGGCAGGGGCGTCAGTGTGGCCCTCACGGACATCGGCCGTCTCTTATCTGCTCACATTTCAGGGTATATATAGCCACCTGTAAGGCCAAGCCAAACCCAGCAAAGCCCGGAGACCTCCTAGAAGCCCCCATGTTAATTTCTTGTATTATTCCCCATGAGAGGAACACTGTGTCTGCATTATGGTATTTTCCTGGTGTAAGTGTTCATTTATGCTGCAGTTGTTTTGGTTTAGATTGAGGTGACTTTTTTCGGTGGCATGGAGAAGCCAAAAAAAAAGCCCACCAATCAAAGTGAGTTCACATAATTACAATTACTACTGTCCCACATCGCTTTATAAATGTACCAACACTGGTTTGTATAGTCTGGCAAAAGTCTGACAGGCATTTCCAAACCCTAGACCTTTCCTAATGCTAATTAAAGTCTTTCACTAATAGTATAACTTAAAGCTGCACTAATCAATATTCCTATATTAATGAATCAAATATATATGTGTAATGTGGAAGGGGTTGCTTGTAGTGATGAACCCCCAGAGAATTATCATCCAACTCAGCAGTTTCCTCTCTGTTCTAAGTACTTGTTTTTTACCTTTTAGCCAATTGTTTTGGTTTTATAGCTCTCAACATCACTGTTTTGGTTCAGTGGTTCTACACTTACTGCCCAGCACCAAACAACAGCCAGGAACAGTTGGCGGCTAGCTGGTGAACATAGCGGAGCATTTAGTTGCAAAAGAACCAGATATTTCCCAGATGTGATGAAATTCCCTCCAGGCGTTCCTGATATATCGTGAGGTCACAGTGACCTTGACCTTCGACCTTTGACTGCCAAAATCTACTCAGTTCATCCATTTGTTGGCTTCATTCTCCATGGCTACAGAAATGGCTGATAGATGCTTCTCTGTGGTCTGAAAATAACGTTTGTGGGCCAGATATATGAGGTCAGGGCAAAACAAACCTGCTCCTCTCCCAGGTACAAATGATCAGGTCACATGTACAGGACGTCGGGCTGAATGAATGTAGTGAAATGAAATGGAAGCTCAGTGTGAATTTCAGGCTTCATGTTTGTCAATGTTTTTTGGCTTGAAGTTAAGTGTGCTACAATGTAGTTTGGTTGCTAATAGAAGTTTGTCCACTGTCAGCAAAGTAATCAGTTAAATATTAGTGATCAACAATCCTCTCTGACTCACCGCAGATATACTGTATTATGGTCAAATTGAGTTATAGGCTGAAATATGAAGCCACTTGTTGCACATTGATGTCTCTGTCTTCATGGTAACAGCTGTATCTGAACTTGACTTTTACATAGATTCACAGCACTCGCTTCAAAACTGCACTGACTCAGCTGAGACTGAGCTAACCATTTACTATAGCACAGCACACCCACCCACACACTCCCACACACACACACACACACACACACACACACATACTCTCACTTCAAACAAGAAAGCATCCATCCTGATGTCACAGTAATGCAATGTCACCCCGGAGTACGGCGGCCGTGGCATCCTGCGTCATCATACATACTCTCTGAACGCACTTTAGATCGGCTCTGCTCTCTAATAGGCCATAGGAGACCTGAGAGGACAATATGTACTGTAAGAGATCTGACTCACTGCCTGATTAGAATAATGGATTATCAACAGAGGCACATTTCAGTGAGATAATAGACCCAATCAAAATCAAACAAACAATGTGGAAAAATCCACATTTATATTTAAAAATACATAAATTTGTGATTTTATAGACGTCTTAGAAATATTTTTCTCCATATTAGCAAGGCTTATTTTTTTCATAGTATTTATCTGTAGTTTCAGACCCTTCAAATAAAAGATAATTTGTCTTTCACATTTTTTACATTACACATAGTCATTTATTCCATTCATGAAATAAAAATTGTTTTTGCAGCTTTGCAGCTTTAAAATCAAAATTAAGTACATCGTTAGTGACACTCAGGTGAGCTTTGGTACTGCTGGTGTTGATACTTTGTGAATGGACAGAAAACTTGTGTATTGTAAAGTTATAACAATGTGAATTGTTATTTTAACCACTAGTTGCTAGTGTTTTCTTACTATTCTTGTTTTATTTCCGTTTTTGTCTCTAGGTTGTTCTTGAATCCAGTTAGTAAAAGGTAGTGAAAGTGAGGCTCCCAATAGGTTTTTAGCTTGGTTTTCTGAAACCTGCCCAGTAAGTGAAACCTCATCTCTCCAGCTCTTTGCCAAGAATTGCCAGCAGTCAGCTGCTAGAATCTTCTCATCCCCTGCGCTCATGCCGTCACTTCTGCCACTGTGTTGACAGCTTTCTTAATACAGATTTAGTAGAAGTTAGAAGAACAAACCAGCTCATTCATAACAGTGGAACGTTGTATTTTCACTCTGACATATTTCCACCTCCTGTTTTTCTCTGACTTTTCAGATTTGATTTTATCTAATCCTGTTCTATCAATTTTCCAGCAGCACAGAGGCTTGTTAGGCAGTTTTTGTTCATTTCCTTGGTGGTTCTCCAAAGGGGAGAAGGGAATACAAAGCATTACACAGCCGCCAGGCTGAAGCTCTGATAGTAAGTGTAAATTGGCTGTGGAATATGTCCTGGTGCTACTTTTAAGCTCTTAATGCGTTGGTAGGAAGCAAACAAATGCAGCTTGTTGCCACGGTAGCCATGGTAACTACTGGTTAGCACAACCTCAGGGGAGGCTGAAAATGCAGAGTAGCCAGAGTGCATGTGTGTGTGTATTTGTGTGAGTGGCACATTTTTGTGCGAGTGCGCTTGTTGTTTCCGTGGAGACATCGCCTCTCAGATGTGAAATCCATAGTTTGCTATCACCTTATCAATCCTGTGTGTCCGTGTTATGTGGTGTTACTCCCACGGGTGTGACTCGCTGTTTGCACTTCACTCTCAGCAGCTCGCCCACCAGGCCGGCCTGAGCTTGTTTCACTCAGGGTCTCTGGCTGTGAAACAGCTGTGAGATTTCAGAGAGGTGCATAGATGAGGCAGGGTTTGGTTCTACCAAGGCTGAGGTGGTGCAGGCAAGGGTTCAAAACACACAAAGACTGCCCTTATTTGAGAATTATAGCATTCCAAGATGTTTCTGAGCCCAAAATAAACGAATGATAAATAATAAACGAAGGAAACCAGAGACCTCATTTGATAAGAATTTGTCTTTGGATATTACAGCTCTTTCATTTGAGAGTTATTGCTTCAGTGAGGAGCCATGTTTATACAGCGGGTCTTACTCATAGTGTTGTTAGAGAAAACACTCCTCATGGTAACGCAGATCACCCAGGATTCTTACTGTAGTTTTATCTTTGTGTTTACTCAGTGTGGGGAAGCACATAATGTAGGTTTGAGCAAGTGTGATGATAAGGATATGGTGGGCTCAACAGCTGCAGACCCTCGTAAATTGGTGGATTGGTTGCAATGATGAATAAGTTTTGCCTCCATCAAAGTCAGAGATACAAGCTTTGAAAATGTAGTTTGGTGCGTTCGCTGTGCATTCAGGCAGCAAATGACCAGCTCAAATTCATAGGACATATGCTCTCAGTCTGGATATCTGCATGGAAATATAGGGTTCTCTGAGCTTTTTAATCTAAACAGTCACATCACTGCACATTGTGATGTTATTTTGCATTCAGTTCAGCTTTGCATTTTTAAGTGAGTTTAGTCTGATGTTGGATCAAACTGTTTCTTTTCAGTACAGAACGAGGCCTATATGAGCACTGGGAATAAAGTTAATAGCTTAACAACCAATATCAGTTATCAGAGTCATTACATCAGATTTTCAAGTTTGTAGCTGTAATTGAAATACTGTGTATCAAAGCTCACAGTTGATTGTCGGTGCTTCTTCCAGCAGTGCAGAAAGTTACTGATTCAGGCCTCAAGATTGAGTGTTAAAGATTTGGTCATTCGTGTATTGATCACCTTTAGTCTTAAAGATGAGGATGTTTGGGGGCTAATTGTCTTGTACTCAAATTATGACACTAGTCGTAGTGGTTGATGCTTATTTATTCCATCTCAGCCCGTTGCCGAGCTTCCTGCCACATTGGCCTAACTTGGTAATTCTCTGGTCTCAGTCTGGTAACTGACAAAGGTGGTGGTGGAGAGTAAATCCAGACCCAGGATTCATCCCATCAGAAAACTATTAGTGACGTCAGAGACACATTGTCCAGTTTTTACTGTTGCCATGTAAACTACAGCGCCAAAACTAAAATAATCCTCCAAACGCCGCTGCTGCCAAACGATAGAAACAAACCTCGAACATGTACCGAGTCTGGCTTCAGCTGGCTGACTTAGAGCAAGGCCAGGTTGTTGGTGCTATTAACTTGGCTGGCTTAGCAGTACTCAACTGAACGGCTACAGCTGCCTGGCCTGCGTCTGTGTATTTTGGCCAGCAGTGAGTATTTGCCTGTCTTCAGCATGCTGCCTGTCTGCCTACTCCAGATCCATATGCTGAATTATTGATAAACCTGTGGTCACAGAGAGAGAAGGAGGCAGAGGGAGAAAGCGATAGAGACCCAGAAGGAGGAGGAGAAGTAGGTGCACTCGGAGAGAAGGCCGGGTGCCGAGTTGGAGGAGAGAGAGCAAGAGAGTATAGGGAGCAGTGAGAGAGAGAGAGAGAGAGAGAGAGAGAGAGAAGAGACAGATTAAAGAAACTGGAGCCTCTCCTACTAAACTCAACACGGATCAACAACACCAGATACTTTTATTTATTCAAACGTTGCTGTGTAAGTGAACAAGAGCCTCTCTCTGCCACAGGAACACACTGTGCTGACTGCCTGCCTTTACCTCAAACACCCAGCTGGACTCTCCTATTATAGCGGTGGGAGATGCACAGTATACCGAGAAACAGAGGAAGGGTGGTGCAGGTGTCCTGCAAGAGAGGGGCTTTGCAATTTGAGATGATAAAATAACACTATTTACCTCGTTGATTTTAGGACAGGATTCAAGTTGGTAGGAGAAGAGAGTTCCAGTGTGTTTTCCACGTGAGTGGGATTTAAAGCCCAGAAGAAGATGCTGTGCCTTCCTTCAGCATTACATCGCACTTAAATAGTGCACCAGCAAGCATGCAAGCTACTGCTAATTGTGTCACTACAGATCTGTCTCCCCAGCAAAGTGTATCATGCTCCTCATAGTTATGTGATGTAGGCTCATGGTATAATATCCATGTCTGCTACACTTGTTAAATCTCAGGCCTGGGTAACCAGCCGTGCACTGTAAAAGCCTATAGATAGATGGGATGGACTCTAATGCAGAGGTTTTATGTCAGTGGCCATAGATGGATTTAATGTTCTTTTTAAAGGGCCACTCCACCAATTAATTTAATTTAATAGTCACAGTCTTCTTTTTTTAGCAAAACTTTACAAAATACTGCACACCACCAATTTATTATATAAACTGTCAGTAACATAATGTTTTGTTAGAGCATGAGACATGCCAGAAACATGCAGTATATGCTAAATTTTATATTACATTCAGTGTTTCTATTATTTTGTCCACCCCATTTACATCAGTGAGGCGAGGCTAGAAACTACATCCTCCAAACTGATCCTACACTTGAATCAACAACTCACCAGCTTTACTGGTGTCCCTCAGTTGTAAGTTGAATCATTTTGTGTCTTAAAAACTAAATGAATGCTCAGTGAAGCAAGAATAAATAATGTCCTGATGCTGCTTACATTGTTGCTGTAATGTAAGTGTGGATGTGATTGTTGCTGATGAATAACACTTGTGTCTCTTTGTTGTTGCTGCAGTCGATGCAGTCTTCCAGAGGCTCTGCCTCCCCGTGGCCGAGAAACCAGCAGCAGCAGCAGCAGCAGCAGCAGCAGCATGTCCCGCGTCTCCTCCACCGCCAAGCGCTACGCTGGCCCCTCCTACACCAGCCACTACAGCTCCTATGGCTCTTCCCTGACACCGGGCCTTAGCTCATACAGCGAGCGGGACAGGCTGTCCTCCTACAAGTCCCCCACCTCTTCCTCAGGTTACTCCTCGTCCAGCTATCTGAGCAGCTCTACCGCCCGCAGCCGCAACTACAGCACCTCCTCAGACCCTGATCGCGACCGGGGTCGAACCATCCCGCGCAGCGACATCCTCGGAAGCAGCAGCAGCAGCCGCCGGAGTGAGAGCCTCAGCAGAACCCCCGTCAAGAGCTATGGAGGGTCAGGGCTGAGTGGTGGGTCAGCCTACACCGGCTACAGTTCCTACTCTTCGTCTTCGGCCCAGTCCAGCTACCTCTCCTCTTCACCGGTGGCCTCCAGCATCTCACTCAACCGACGGAAATCTGTATCTCAGAGTGACTTGAGCAGGGATCTGGCTTCTCTGGGCTTCAACGACACCTCCTCTTCGTCCACCCCATCCTCTTCCACCAGTGCCCTGCGGAGCTACCGCAGTCGGACCAGCGATGTGTCCGACTCGTATGGCACTAGCTCACGCACAGGCTACTCAGGCCTGTCGCGGAGTTCTACTCAGGAGGCCCTCTCGCGGAGCTCCACCCAGGAGGCCTTCAGCAGCAGCAGCAGCAGAGTATTCAGCTCTTCGACATGGGAGCCGAGAAGTAGCAGGCTGTCCAACTCCCCCACCAGGGACTCCACGGTAAGAGAATCTCCTCATGCTGGCTTAAAGGTTGCTGCTTTTATTGAGGATGCACTGCTCCAGAGGGGATCAGTGCCCAGAGGCAGAGCAAGGCTGAATGGAATCAAAGCTGCAGTCGTCACTACAGAGGCACACTAGTCTCACTTTTGTAGTTTCTCACACGATAAAGCCTCACAATTCTTTGTTGCTTCTGAGAGTACTGTTTTCTACCAAATGGGGGCACTATTGCTCAAATTAATTTCTGTGCACTTGGAGTCCTGTTGTACAATAATAGACCAGGTGTGTCACACTCTTTCACATGCCTTTCACATGTTCTTTAGTAGACTGAGCGCTTCAGTAAAACAGTTACAGTATTGTCTCCTAACATAATAAGAAACAGTCCTATCATATACAAACTGGATGTCGTTATTTCTGTGTATGTAAGTTGTTCCATGCTTTTGCGTCAAATGAGCTCTTAGCATGGACACCTGACCCCATCCAACCCACCAATTAGTTAGCCTACACCTCTCTTAAGGAGCCACAGGGCTATGATGAGTTGGGTCTGCAGGCCACTAGCCTCCTCTCTCAGTTCAGTATTAATGAACCGAGTCTTGTCTATGCAGGTCAGAAAACACAACTGACCCACTTCCCCTCTGGATTAGTCCTCATAACCTGTTACCATGAGTGGAGGAGGGTGGAGGAGAGAGTTAGGGAGAATTTGTGGTTAATCTTTGCTTGAAAGTGCTTTTCTGCACATTTCAGGTAGTTATGAGCCTGTTATATCTCAAAATATAATTTTAAAACATGGGATCAAACACATATTCATTATAATATGTATTAATTTTCCTGATTGCTCACCACATTAAAAGGAAGACTCATTCTGTATGTATTTATAGATGATCTTGTGATGGAACCCCATAAAACAGCAATATAGCTAAAGAATGTGCATGTATAATAATGTGTAACAGCATTACTTATTATCCAACAATAGAACTGAAACAATTAGTCGATTAACAGAAAATTCATCAGCAATATTTTTCAAATGAAGTCATTGTTTGGGTAACTTTCTTTTTTGCTTTGCTGACTCTGTCTTATGTCACAGTAAATTGAATATTTTTGGTTTTTAGTCTGTTGGTCAGACGGATGTCATCTTAGGCTTTGGAGAGACATAATGGCAACTTTTCATTATTTCCTGACATTTGATAGACAACACAATTAACCAGGAATACAAGAAAATGATAATGGAGTTATAATTAATTGATAACAAAAAATAATTGTTAATTAAAACTCTACACAACAGCACCAAACCATATACTGAGAGTTATGTGAGGTCATCACGCACTGTACTAATCAGTGTCTGTACACACACACAAACACACATGGTCCTGAGATGAGGTCTAATCAGCCAAATTAATTCAAATCAGCTGTGTGAGTTCACCAAGGGTGTGCAGGGCCTTTAAAACAAACAGCCATCTGAGGAAAATCACATTGAACAATTTGTATATATTTAGTATTTGACAGTGTGCTATGACCCAGGTTAGTACCAAAAATATTTATGTTAGATGATGTTGGCTTTGTACAGTGTGTTGTCACTCTCATGACACGTACTTGCTGTATGCACTTGAATGACTCTAGCATATGGAGTACGGGAGGTTTAACACACTCAGCCGTACGTTTTCCAATTAGTCAGGTGCTTCTGTTTAGCTTGTACAAGTCGCCCTTCAGAAACAGATAAATGTGACCTAACACGAGCCTCACATTACAAAATCTTTGGCTCTCCTGAGACAAAGATGAAGATCTTGTCATCACCATGAGACTACTGAATGACAGATTGAATAACAAAGAGGTGTTGTACTAAAACTGAAAATTAAGCTCTGGATAAAAAGATTTTTTTTAATTTTTTTTTTTTTTTGCTAGAAACATTCATTTGAAAGTATACGGTATATATGTGACACAGAAGGAGGCTGATTTTATTCCACGTAATCATGGACCCTGCGTCAATAACAGTTTTGGTCACTGACTCATACGACCTCATGTCAAAACATCTTGGTCACAAAAAATAAAAAATAAAAATCATTGTTTAGTCGTGACAGACACAGTAAAATACATCTGACTTCCACTGCGGTGGAACAGGCAAGTTTCAACTTATCAAGTAATCAACACTTATCCATCATGCACGGACAGAGGAGTTCATGGCTGGATGTCACCAGCTGGCCTGTTTGTACTGTTAATTAACACCAGGCCTCTGTTAGTCCAGGCACATTTAATCACCCGCTCCCCTCAGGGCTGGGCGTCTGCACTGATAAGGCCCAAAACACTGAGGTTGCAATGAACCTCAGTGAAGGTCTGGAGTTTAATATTGTGTTATGTTTCCACAATATAAATGTGTAGAGCTGAAATAGTTGAAGAAAGACTGTGTAACTTTTTATATGTAATGTAAATTTCATATACTGTAGCACAAGAGGAGAATAAGAAGTATTCAAGTCAGTCAAATGACTCAGTGATGTCCTGTCCACAGGAACATAATTCAAAGGTTTGCTGACATTTGAAAGCATTAGCCACCATAAACTACTGCTCATACCAGATCATGTCAGGCTTGTAGCAGCAAAACCTGTCAGTGTGTTGAACTGAGAAAATGCAATTTGTTGCTATGAATTCGCCTTCTCATTTGTCAGAGGAGGAATATGTTATATCTTCCTAAAAAATTCCATAGTCTCACTTGAATGGATAAGTTGATTGACATGAAATGTCTTGTCATTTTGCTAATCGAGCAATCATCACCATTTTAGGGTGGCTTATATGGCAGACAGACTATTTCTAGACGGGGAGCAGTTGCCAGGCAGAGAGTGGAGACTCCAGCCAGGCTAGCTGCCCAGTCTTTATGCTAAGCTGGCTCCAGCTAAACATTTAATGTACACACATGACTCTGTTGAACTTTTCTTTTAAGTAAAAATAACTAAACTTTATTGGACATGTGTCATTATTGGAGACGTTTATTAGACTAAACAATTAATACATTAATCAGAACAGCAATCAATTCGGGAAAAAATCATTAGCTACATATGATTGTATAGTTATACTGTCTGATGGTCTGCTGATAAAGCTCAGTCAAAGATGTGCGTCTGTGCTGGCCTGCATATGTGCATGTAAGTTGTGTCACCCATTAGAAATCCTTACAATATGACAGTCATGTAGAGTGGGTGTGTGCTGTGGGGTGTGCCTGATGTCTGACACATTTTAGGGGAAAAATTATGAATGATCTTATCTGATGAGCGTCACAGTGACAGCCCCGGTGACCACTTAGTGAACTCTCCTCGTGTCAAGTTAGCTCAGCCATCGTCAGGCAACTCCGTGGAGTGCTGCTTTGTTTTTTTTTTTGTTACAAAGGAGGGAATCTTTGCTTTGTTTTGTCCATCATAAGAAGTAAACACCAAACAATTTTAGCATAAACTCAGATGCTTATTATCAGGGGTTTTCAATTTTTGATTAATGTAAAGATTATTTCCTTGATTAACCATTTGATCTACACATGGACAGAAAATAGCAAAGAAAAGCCCATCATAAGTCCCCGATGACATTTTAAAGTATAATGTTTTGTCTAATCTACAGTGCAAAACCCAAAGATATTTACTTTACTAACAAGATGAATAATAATTCACAAGTGACAAAATGGAACAAGAGATTTTTTATTTTTTGCTTTAAAAAAATGACTACAATTAATTGATTGTCAAAATAGTAGCCAGTTATTTTCTGTCATTCTTATAATTTTCATCAGTTTTTAGCAAAAATATATTTAGGAATTTTTTACTTTGATTTACAGTTTTTCCAGATGTATTGGAGACATTCTGCCACTACAGATCAAATAGTCTTTTGGTTTAGAGATATACAGTAATTGATATCAGCAACTAAACAGTTTTCTAATATTATGAAATGATCAGTTTTGGATATTAGCCGCAATAATCAAGTGAATTCTCAATGCCCAGTTCAATAAGTTAACTTTATTATACTGTGCATTTTAAGCTGTGCTACATCACTTCCTGATTCAGTGGTATGAGAAACTTGAACCAGGAATTGTGAAACAGAGTGAGCAATATTCAAAAATTTCAGCATTACATTAAAGCTTTTTTCCTTTTTATTCTGCTGTGTTTCAACATAGCATAGATCCAAAACATTTACAGCTAAAATAATATGATCTACACACTTAAATTACTCTGTGTGCATTGAAATCCCATAAGCAGTGCCTTGTTGCAGACAGTTTTATTGCTCAACCCAAACTCCAGCTGTCTGGTCACTGGTCATGTTTAGTATACAAACAACTACATATCCCTCTACCCCAGATTGATTGCTCCCTGTTTTCCTGTGAAGATAACCACCTCTTTATTCTGCTTCCAAAGTTTTATTGAACGCAGTGCAGCAGATATACAGCAGGTATACAGCTTCAGCTATAAGTACCCTCCCACATATTCTTCCCACTTTATCCTTTGTCTCAATAACTAGAATGTAATGTGTGGGTTTTTTACCAGTCTCTGAGTGTCCAGTGAATTTGAAGATACCAGTCTAACAGAATGAGAGAAAACATAAATTAATACTCACTCTCCTCTTGTTTTAATACGAATGTTTAAACTCACTTATGCCAGTGTTGAAATTCGTCCTGAAATAGCATTGGCAAAGTAAGGTAAACCCAATCCTGATAGTTTCTCAGAAGCTTACAACACAAAAATAGCAGCTGCTGGTGCCTCATGGTCCAGTTCATCTTGTGCCATGTTTATGAGTAAGGCAAGCTGGTTAACATGACTATCATCACCCTTGTTTTCCCTGATTCACATGCATAATATTCAAATCAGATCAGAACATGTAAAAAACATATGATGTAAGCATTTCAATGACTTTACTAAGTATAAGATTGACAGTGTTTGTTTTGCTGTATACAGTCTTATTGTTACTGTTACTGTCACAACACATCATGTAGCTGTCATGTGTTTCTTTGGATTCGTTACGAATTTTAAAAGGTCCCATATTTTACATTTTATCATTGTTTTATTTGAAGTATTGATCCTTAAGAAGATATATTTGTGGTATTAAGTGCCAAACACCATCTCAATATAGATGTGCATCTCCTCTCTCGTGCTTGACTTTGGAGTTCCAGCAAGAATAGGGTGTATTGTGTTGCTCTCTGAGGCTTTCTTCTGATGCCCTAAATTAGCTTTAGCCGTTAATCTCTAATATTACTATCCTGTGCAATGATTATATGGCTTCTTGACACCCAATGATTGTGCAGTGATTCCTGAACATTTTTCTACCTTGTAGCTTGCTAGCTCAGTATGACTACTTGGTGTTTTGTTGTTAATAAAGTTAAAACCATGAAAAAAGGCTGGATGGTGGGTTGGCCGGGTTTGGGGCATGGCTGAGGGCGGTGTCTGTTTCATTGTGACATCACAAAGTTACAGAAGTCCTGACGGCTCTTTTCTGAATACAGGCTGTGTGCATTTCTCCGTAAATGAGCGTTTTAATGCTGTCATAGTATTAATATAGAACCTAGACATGCTTTATAATCAAAGAAGACATGGAAATATCCCTTTATACAATAAATTATGTACATCTTGTTCACTGAATTTTGGGAGCTGGTTGGTCATAGTGGTGTCTTGCATTTTGTCTTGTCTGGCTCACAGCCAATAGACTGACAAGACACAAGGCAGATGTCAATGTACAAGCCTTTCACATATTCGGTGAATTAGCTTGTGAGTTGTCTATAAAATAATTGCTAAGATCTCATTACTGCTGAAAATAAGTCCAACAGTGCAAGAAACACAAGCAGTCAGGTGATAATACATTTAAAAAAAATTGAGTGTAGTAAGGTTCACTCTTTTTCATGTGTTCCTGCTGGCTTGTTTACAACCTGTGTGAAAATCATGGTCGCCACAAATCACTATCAGTATCTGGCCTCAGACTTAAGTCAAACTCTGTTTATTCCTGTCCAAACAAGGTCCAGTGTTACCTCACCTCAAATTTAAAGACAATGACAACCTCTCACTCACATTTTTACTCTTTGGCTCCTGCTAACAAACATCCAGCAAAGGTTGGCATGCCTGAGTGAAAACTGCCTTGATTGTGCCAGAATGTATTCTGTTCAGTCTTTGTGTCTAGACCTTTTGTTGAGTCAACAATATTTTTAGACTGTCTGACTCTCAATTTGCCACCTTGGTCAGGTAGCTTATGATTTGATAAAAAAAAAAATACAGTGTGTACGAGTTGGAGCTTTACTTTGTTATTTGGCAAATAAGGGCCAGTGCTTTAGTAGCTGTAAGCTGTTATTATGGGTCTTCTTGGCTGCGAGGGTTTTAGGGTCAGTGTGTGGTGTGTGGTCTATCAGGACAGCTATTTTAACATTACACTGAAGCTGGTGTCTGTTGGCCCAGTACTGTACAATTCTATGGGGGCATCAGTATCAATATGTGTATTGATAGTGGTATACTTTCAAATCTTTTTACACATAGAGCAATAGTAGTGCTTTGAAGTCAGTTATACAGTATCTATCTCCTCCAACTATTTTCTAGCTGCTTATCTAGGTCAGGGTCAGGGTGACAGCAGGGTGTGCAGCAGCCCAGATGTTCTTTTTTAATTTCTCTGCTTCTTTTGAAAGTCTAGAGAAATCATCATGTACTAGCTAGTCATTTGTGCTTGGTAGACCTTATTATCAGGCACCAAAACCACCTGAAAAAGATTCTTCACTTGTTCATTCAGTGCATCAGTGCACCAGGTTTCTCTCATATTGCATAAATCTTCAACCACTTATGCACAGTGAGTCTAGCCAACAGCTTAGGATTCTTATCTTGGCCACTTTTGGTCACCACCCAAAGCTCATTATTATGGCTGAGGGTTGATGGAGTCTATAAATGAATAAATCAAGAGCTTTGCTTTGTGGGTCAGTTTCCCTTCATTCCCACACTCTGATACAATGATTGCCTTGCTGCAGATGAAGCCCAATCACACCTAGATATTGTTGTCTTTGGTCCCAGCCATGACGTAAATATGGAGTGTTTAAGTTCATTCTTGACTAATAAATAATAGTTTGACTTGACAGTAGTCTTAGCTCAAGAGCCTTCATCATGAGAGGGAATTTGGTCAGTTGTCATGGAGATCAGTTCTCATTACCTACCTACATTACATGTATTATACACCATATATTGTGTATTGTTGAAAATTCCAGAAAAGATGAAAAGTGCACCTTGAGTTATGATTATTTTTCTCAGTGTGTGTGAGGCAGAGATACCGTGTAAGGTTAAAGGCACAGGTGTGAGCTGCTGTTCTAAAAACAATGGGAATCAGTTATTTTTATGATTTGGCCTATTTATCAATACAGTCAGCAGCTGGAGCAGCAGCAGTGGCGCCTGATTGACGCAATTTACACCAAAAATCTTCTCTTGAGTCACACCTCAATCTGAACACACAGACATGACACATATTTTTAAATTCAATGTGTGATTTATTCTGTGATGTCAATCACAAATAATCATAGGACAGAAAGACGCTGTTTACAACTTCAGAATCATCAAATTTTTATGTTTTCTTCAGTATCAGAGTAATCCAGTAGTGGCTAACTTTTAATGGTGCCAGCTTGCCTAAATGTAAACAAATATAGACTAAAAAAAACTTAACTTGTAGCCCACAGCTAACTAACTGACAACATAACATTATACTTTCTGTTTACATTCCTCAAATTATAGTAACTGTCTTCCAAAATGTGGAGTATAAGTATCCCCTAGATTGAAACAAGACAAACAATAATAAAAGTAGTTTTAAAAAATCCATTAAAACAGGGGTAGGCAGGAATCTAGAATGGTTACCAGAAGGCTAAATTATTAGCAACATTCAACATAGCAACATGGTAAATCTACCTACACACCCAACCATTACAACACATACAGGACAATTAAGTTAGCAGTCTGTTACCTGTCCAGAAAATGTACAGCAAGTTCTCTCCATCTCTGAAATGCATCACTGATATCGACACATGTCCATTTGAACCAATAGGCAGGCTCTCTCTCGTCCCATCTGGGGCTAGATTGTCTAAAGGCTGAAAACAGAGGTGCAGACGTGTAGTTTGCTCTCAGACCACTTGAATTACAATATGCTGAAAGGTGATGAAAAATTCTGCCTACCACAGCTTTATGGTTATATGATTTTTGTTCATGTTGCTCTATCAGTATTTTTATACAGGTTAGGCTGAGAATGTCTGGGTTTGTTTTCTGGTGTTGCACAGCTGTCTCAATTATGTCACAGAATCCCTGATTTAGACCCAGACTCCCTAATTATGAGCAGATCAGCACCTAGTCTAATTGACAAAAAAGGTCAGTTGAACATGCTAACAGCTTGATCGGTTTTGCTAGCATAATGATTTTGCAGCCAACTTGAGACATTATCAGATATTCAGTTCTACTGTGACTGTACAGAAGACTTCATCCTGTTCTAGAACAGTGACACAGAACGTCTCATCCTGTTCTGGAGCTCTCCCACATACTCAATTGAACTCTCTCTCATACTTTGGATGAGGTGATTTCAGCAATAACATCAGTGCTAACAAGTTAAAGAATGCTATGTACCTTGTAGGAATGTATAATAAAGGGCCTAGGTCTGCCATCGGCGACAATGAATTGTTTTCATCGGCCTCCAAAGCAATATGTTTTAGCCAGGTTAAATTTAAACACTTGAATGAATAGATTGTCAGCCTAATGTGCCTAATTTAGCTTAGGGAATAGAACAGCTATCCCTTGATAATTGTACTCTGACTTCTCCTAGATAACATTGCTCAGAGACTGCTTTTGTCCCATTTTTATACCAGACTGCTCAGCTCTTTGCATCAGATATCAGAACACAAACATTGACTCTGTGCCCCTTCTCAGGTTGTAGTTTTTTTCCACCTCAAGGATATAGACGTTCAGGCATACACTCATGTTGGGCCTGGTGATGGAATGTGCTTCTTGGCTGTTTGTTGTGTACACACAACACTTGAGCATGGGTCATGAGATTATTGCTGGGGACATGCCTGTCACTCCAGACGTCAGTTCAGCTAAAATCAGCACAGTGTGAATTATAATTCCCTCTCTCTAAAGACAAGTTAGGAAATGCGTGTTGAGTTGACATGGTCAGTAGCTGAATAGATAGCAGAGCTAACACACTGTTTTTTTTTTCCTGTTTGATATTTCGGTGACTCCCTGTAAGTGTGAAGTGAACTACAGCACATTGTGTTGTCTTTGTTATTGATTAGTTTGGTGTTAATAGTTTTAGGCCTTCTGGGAAATTGATGGCTTACTATAAGCTGCATATTCTGTTAGAAAATGTCTAGGTTAAGACCATCTGTCATCACACCCTCAAAGAGCCATCAGGTGCTTGTAGTCAACGGCCTTGTGTAACCACCAGCAGTACTATATCCTCCTACACCTAATATTTCCTCAACAATTCTTGCTCACGACAAACAGCTGGTCTATTCCTGGCCATCCAAGCTGTGGAAATATCACCCTCATTTACTCAAAACTGACGTAACAGCACATTTTCCAAGTCCTTCTGGTTCAGTCAGATTTAATCACTCTTTTGTGTACCACCAGACTGTGCTCATGGAATTGACAAACACAGATGCAACACCTGCATGTTTACCAAAATTTTGCTTCCAGCTCTAGCAATCAACAAAATGTATTTATAGAAACCCTGAGAGGTGAACCCAGTCAACAAGTTACTGCTGACTCCCTCGATGATGAATCTTAGGGTTTAGGTGTCTGTTATTTTGATTAATGCTGGAAGTAATTTAAGTTTCTTCAACTATTCCTTATTATTCATTATTACTATTTCTGAGTAAACCATTAAAAATACTTGGATACTCAGCCTTAAAGCTGCTCTGGTCAATATTTCTAACAACAGATCATCGAGTTTGTGTATGTGAAAGTGTCATCTTGGTGTCTTTTAAGTTGTTTTGTTTTCCTAAAGTTTGCAACCAACCGTGGAGCATCTATCAGGAGTTAGAAGAGACCAAAACAAAGCTAAAAGAGGCCGGAAACATGATTCTAAAGAATGCTAATGTTGCTCTGCATTTGTTGGATGTGTAATTAAGCAGCTGAATGCTAACAAGTTTCTCATATTAACTTAAAATATTATAATATGACAATGTTGTGTTCAAGCTGTGGCCAAGTTTAAGATAAAAAAGATAGAAAAAAAATTTGTTTAATAAGATTTTTTAACACTTTTCTGTGTAGCCTTTTGTGCAGTATGAAATTGACATGAAAGGTTTACTTAGCATTAGTTACTACATGCTTTTCTTGTCTCTGTTGTCAAGGTAACAACAACATATCCTGTTTTCTTAAGTAACTCAAGTGCAAAAAAAAAACAAAACTGGCTTTAAATCTATTTGGAATCTGTATATAAAAAGAATTAATAGGCCACTACTTAAAAACCCAATTTGATGTTTTAATAGAGACCTTTCATGGATGATCTCTGTTGTTCATTTACTGACAAGCGTTGACAAAGCAACAGTCTTTTCACCCTTTTATTGTGACATAGTGAAAGTACTACTTAACTCCAATTCTTTGTGTTACTGTTGAATCACCGGAACCTTATTAAAGACCCTTTTAGGACCAAAGATCCTAAATATAGAACCTCCGGGTCAGATTGTAGTAAACACACACTCCCCTACTGTCACATTTATTCCGCAGCGTGTCTTTCATATAGCCATTAATGCTGTTACAGAGCATCTAATACAATATATCGTGGCATATAACTCAAGGCCAGGACGATATAGGTGAGTTTTGTGTCATTATAATTATGGAGATGAGTTGTACCACAGCTTTAGTCCTTCAGATTGTTACAGCAGCGTGGAGAAGGATGAGCTCTGACGTAGGCAGCACGGCTGGAGGCGGTCGCTGACGTTTGTCAAGGGCTGACTTTTACCCGAGCCAAAAGGGGCGGAGCTTTAGTCCTGTAAAACGGAATGGGAGCACGGTATACATTTATTCCCATTTACAGACCTACTCTATGGACTCTACGTGCGCGTTGCCAACATCTGCGTATAGTGCTACAGCAGTCAGTTTCTCCTCTGTCGTTTCTATCCGTTTTACCTGCGTTTATCTTTCTTCATAGAGTCATTTAAAGGGAAAGCCACAGGTCTTCTATTCGGCGTGATTTGTGAGGTTGGTACCGTTATATGAATGAATGAATGACAACAGGCAAAGAGCCTTTCAGAACCGGACCGAAACGTCTAATTCCCGCAACAGAAAACGGCTCAACAATCAAAGAGCAAGAGTGCTCAGAAAACCTTCCCTCGTCTGAATAACTCGCACCGGTAGTCGGCTTCAACCCTCCGCCAGCATGCCGAGCATGCGACAGTCCTACACGGTGACCGTACCTGAGGAGCCGCCGGCCGCCGCTTTCCCGTTTCTGAAGCAGGAGATGCGGAGAAAAGGCAGCATGTCTGGGTCGGTGCTGGTGTCAACTTTCGTAGGGCTCCTGATAAACCAAGCCAAGGTAAGAAAGAGATAGTGCCCGCTATAATCCCTGATCTCTCTGCTGCGAAGAGAACGTAAAGCCAAACTCCATTCAAAAAATCAGGCAATTTAATCTTTATTTTTCTGTTATTACTTTTTGATTGTCAGACCTGCGACACTCGCACGACGCTTTGTGAATGGCTGCTACTAATGAAGCGATGCATATATAATATACCAAGCAGCAGTTATTCAGTAACACAGAAACTGGTGCGTGTGTGGTATCCATTATCTGATGTCACCAAAATACTCCGCGGTGGGTCGTAGCACGCAGTGTGAGCGTACAGTAAGAATAAAGCATGTATGAAGTACTGCGTTCCTGCTTTATTATACTGAATTTAATAAAAGGTCATTACTTCATACTGTTTGAAATGTTTGTGTCTGTGTATTGGAGCAATGGTTTACAAATCTTGTGGGAGAGTTATGGCCCCTTGCAGGCAGAAATGAGGCTCTTTGTCATTATAAAGAGGACACAGATGTTTATCTTTATGACAGTGTTATGTATTTTGTGAAAGATGATGTCAGTTTAACGTTGAAGTGAGTCATTTGCAGAGGTCAGCCGCTCTCTTAAGCCGCTGTACTCCGCTGTGCCAGGATCAGTAGGCCTGCACTGGCAGGTCACTGGTTATATAACCACCGTTTAATCCCCCACATACTTTACAGCTGCTCTTACTACACTGCTCTTATGTATCCCACTGTGGGCCTATAATGGAAAAAAATAAAGAAATAACCCATTCTGATAGGGCTTTCTTTATGCACTGAGCCATCTATGATGTGTATGTTGCATCTGGCTGTTTCCATATAGTCACAGCCTCATATATAGATACATGTAGATCTGAGTACATAATGTACAGAACACAGTTGGCTTTTAAGCCATTATGGCATTCAAACAAATAAATGATGGCATTACTTTTAACTGGAAGTTGCTTTTGCTCTTTTCAGGTATCTCCAGAGGTTAAAGGTAGAGGATGATTTCCCCTGCACTTTCTTTCTGTCAGGGTGGAAAAGCCTTTTTAAATGTTAGATAAATACAGGACATTAAAACTTGTGGACTAGTTGCCAAAAAGTGAAGGGAGACAGATTTTACTGTAGATTTTATGTTGATAAGTCCTCCCACACTGGAACGATTTCTGTGATCTGTGACATTCACTACATAAATGAAACCAGAAGTGTTAGACAGTGATTTTCCCATATCTAGTAAATGACTCATTGCAGCAAACTGATGTATATTGAATGTGCACTCAGTTAAATTCTGATATGTGTTCTTTGCCTTAAAACTGTCATACGTTGTGTAGATAAATGGAGGTTAAAATTACATACATATGGTCGGGTAAAGTGAGATTTAAAAGCCGACTTGTCAGCTGTATATTTGTCCTGATATGAGTGGGAGAAGAGGAATGACTTTTGTTATTGCCTTGCTGCCGCTGTCATTTTTTATGTGTGTTTTGTATATGTGTGTTCCCAAGCTGCTGTGTGCCAGATTCTGTTATGTAATGAGAAATCACATTAGAATACACTTTAGTGCCGGCCAGGCCTGGAAGCTTGGCACGCGTTCTGTTTTGTTGTCATCACCCACCTGCTCCTCCTGTCCTGTCCTTGTCCGCCCGCTCTTGCTCATCATCTCTCTACAGCCCACCACATACATGCCAAAGAAATATGCTCTGTCTTTCTGTGTGTGTGTGTGTGTGTGTGTGTGTGTGTGTGTGTGTGTTTGTGTTTGTGTTTGTGTGAATTTGTGCAAGAGTCATTAGTTATGAGAGAACACCAGGCTCAGCTCACCAGCACACATAGTTGTAAAGTTAAAGGTTGCTTTCTACTTTCTAATGTCTGCTTTCTAACTTGTCCTCTACGATAGCTTGTTATTGTATAAAAATTAATTCTGAAACAATTTATAAACTGATCTTTTGGTTGATAACAGGCTTGGGCTGATATTTGTTAATATCAAATATTGCGATACTTCCTGCCATATGAGATATTTTCATATTAAAAAAGTTTTTTTCTTTTGTTTTACAGTTTTGGACAGTTACTCACTGTACATTGTACCTTGGCATGTGACAAATAAAACTTTGAACTGCTGTTTAGTGGCAGTTGCCTATACCAGAAACCTAATATACTGTATATATAACCCTCACAATAATATTGTATATCGCGATATTTGGGCTGGACTGCATCGAGGTATTACATTTTGGATATCACCCAAGCCTACTTGATAAATACAAATATAAAATGAGTCTCCCAACAATTTTGATAATCAATTAATCATTGATTAAAATTGGTTACAGCTCTTTCAGTTCAAGGGTTCTCTGTATTTGAATATCTTTGGGTTTTTAGCTGTTAATTTAGTTGAAAGGCTGTGCTATATAAGATTAATAATACAATATTAATATGAATATTTTGTGAATGTGAATGTATTCTACTTCTATACTTCTAACACAATTTTTCATGATTACATTTGGCTTGAAATAATTAACTTGTTCTACCAAATGCAACCAAAACATAACAAGGTATGTTTATATAATGATGAGATGTCTGTTTGGGATCTAAAAAATAATCAACAAGTTAATTTGTATTTGTTTGTCCTACCAGTGGCAGATAAACAAAAACATTTGTAACCTAAATAATTAAGTTTTTCTTTGAAATATTTGCCCCGACTGATTTTCAGGGTTGTTTCATGTTTTAAGGATTAGGTAAAGTGTTCAAAGTAGTTAGTATTGGTTAAATTTAACTTATTTACTCATGCCATCTATCCTATGTGTGATATATTGTTATAACCAAGCGATTCTTCTCAAAGATGTGATGTTATCCTCATTGATTTTTCAGCTAAAGATAGATATGATCAGCATGTGTTGTTTAGTTCATTTCATAGTCTGAATATATCATATTGGTTTTCCACCTCGGTGGGAAAAACTTGGCTGCAGATCGTTCAGATATCGTGTGGTATTTCTATATTATAAAATTCTGAGGTGTAGGCACTGTATTCAGTTTTCGTCAGTGTGTGTATCGAAGCCTATGGCGTGATCATCCAGTGTAGTATGTAGTGAACAGGTCTAAGGGGCCCAGGCTTCAGTATAATGTAAACACAAGCCTGTTAGCTTGTAGTAGTAACTTTTCTACCACTGCGTACATTTTTTTCCTGGCAGAGAAATACCTCCCAGTGGAGATGTGTGAAGATGAACAGGGCTGTTATAAAACAAGCCAGTGCATTGCCTTATGGCCACATGCTCTCTAGCTGTTATGTAAACAACATTGGGTTCTAGCATGAGACCCCTGATGGGTGAAGGCAGTGTGTGAAAACTGATTTCTCTCAGTCTTTGATGTAATGAAATGCAACCAAAGCGCCAGTTCATAGGATCGTAGGCTATATTTATTTGTATTTCTCAGAAAGATAACCATTCTTCTCAGTAAGAGGATCTCACTGTTTACTTGTTTGCATGTAAGTGTGTGTGAGAGTGATGATGAACTGGGCCTCCACGTCACCGGACACTGGCTCAACAAGCTCTGGTGACTGATTTCATCCCTCTGTGCTTCATAGACAGGAGGAATAAATATCAGTTTTCACTCACACACAAACTAGTGTGTGTGTGAGCGAACATGTCACTTTTTTTTCTCACATGGGAGAAACTTGATGGTAGCTAAAGAGGAAAGTCGGAGAGAGGGAGAGGGAGAGGGAGTGAGATTGTTTATGATGGTCTGCCAAACACAGAGACAGGTCAGAACAGACTGTTCTGCAGCTCTCTCTCTCACGCTGCTCTGCTAGCCAATCAGCAGTTGGCATTCGGCACTGCCAGGTGGACCCAGGCATCCTGCTGCTGGTAGTGTGAAGTTTAGTTTACAGCCCCAGAGACGCAGGCAGAGCAGAGGGGGGGAAGTGGCACTTGTTGTTGCTTTGGTGTTGGGCAGCTTGTTATTACAGCATTGCCAATACTGCAATTAGACATTAGTCATCCACATTGATTTTGATTTAGCATTTTGCGCTCCCAGTGGTATGCATGAATATTGTGATAATTATTACTCGTTGTTTCGTTGGAGGGTTATGTGTCCCGTGGTGGGGTGACTAAATGATAC
Organism: Seriola lalandi dorsalis; assembly: GCF_002814215.2. Classification (NCBI taxonomy): domain Eukaryota; kingdom Metazoa; phylum Chordata; class Actinopteri; order Carangiformes; family Carangidae; genus Seriola; species Seriola lalandi. The sequence goes on along the minus strand of NW_019523205.1, from coordinate 19,937 downwards.
TTCAACTTCTTGAGGTAATCATTGTTATTCTGGTAATTTAATGATGTCATTGAGGTGATATGGAAATACACTCTTCCATTTTATATCAATCAGGGTAAGTTAAATAACAGAAACACCTGGCTTTATAATGCACCACAGACTCCATCCTCCAAAATGATCACACAGTTAGACTCTTTAAAACAATAAAAACTTTATAAAAACATTATAACCTTCATGTAGGAGGATTTAACCTAATGCCTAACTGCATTAGATTTAGCCAGATGTACCTAATAAATTAGCAACTGAGTGTCTGTCAACCATCAGGCATTTTGCCAGACTATCCCTTTAATATCTCTGCGTGATGTTTGCACCACTGTTACATAATAGATTGAGACATTATTAGCTAGTTGTTTGTAAATTTTTTTACTATATACACAGCAGATATTGTGGTTTAAGATTACATGCACCATGATTGATGATTTTGTCCCTATCCGTCCACTTCTAATGTCAATGTCTAATGCAAAAATATCAAGAGCTTTTTTACATCTATATACAGCAAGTATATAGATGTAAAAAATACTGTAATTTATTTTTTTCACTAAACTATTATGAAGAGTAGCTAAATGTAAAAGCAGATTTTCAGATGCCTCCTGTGCGCTCATTAGTAGTTTGCCATCAGCTTCCCTCTGGGATTTCATTAGGCTGTATCATCTGTACTATAAGCTTGTTATTTTCTCACATCATCTCTACAAGGTTTAGATTACTAAGCTGCAGCAACAGGTGTGTGCAGTGCTGCAGGTTGTTGGAGGTATTCTGTCTTTGAAAGGTCAGGTCTAATGTTCACTTCAGCTCAAACAGGAAGAAGACGTGTTCTTGTCTCGTGGCCGAAGCAGCCATCGCATCTCAAAATTCACTGTACATTTAATTTCACCAGCCGGTGTAGTTTTTTAGAAAAGGATTCAGCCTCGATCGGTGTTGCCTTTAACCATCAGTTCATTATTCCCACAGTTATTTCCTCTGAATGTCGTCTTGAACACCTTTCAGTTAGTTGCGCTTGTCCTTCTTGTCGCCGTTGATCGATATCAGCTGATGTGCGACACTAAATGAAAGCATGTCTGGCATTTGTTACACCGGATTCCTTAGATTATGCTTGACATAAACACAGAGTGCGTGTTAGACAGTTTAATCTCCTCGCTGTGGACCAAAGTTCATCGAGTGGTGAGATGAAGATTTGTCCAAGGAGAGAAATTGCAGAATTTAAATCTTTGTTTCTCTTATTCTAGTTTTTTGTTATCCTCTGTTTTTCCTCTTAAGTCGACCCAGAAAGCAGAGTCAGAGTCAGGGATTATTTCTTCTCACCTTGCGTTGACCCATTTCCTCTGCTCTAGCAGCAGCACCCCTCCATCCCTCAGGCCAGGAGTCCTACATCTTTGAATTAACTGAACACAGTGGACGGACAGATTTTACTTCCACCAAGCTGGGCACAAGCCAAAGAGACATTTCCTCTGTGTCTAATTCCCGGCTTTAAGGGAAGCAGTTCAACCTCTCCGCTGGAATGCTTTTTAACATGGCCTCTCTGTGCGCGATGCTTTTTAGCCTCGAAGGAGTAGAGTTTCAAAAGTAGCTCACTAGCTGCCTGAGCTTCCTCTGACATTTATGAATGGAGCATTTATACAAAGTGATCCCCCTGGGCTGCCTCTTTTGTGTACAGTATGTATCCGTCTGCTCACATGGGACAAGTGGAAACAGTGAATGTATGTTCCCTCATGTGACTGTTGGTTTCTCCTCTCTGTATTTCTCCCGTCCTTTCATCTCTTCCTCTAAAAAAGTCCTTTTCTTGCATCTAGTGATTTTCTGATGATGATTTATGACTGTGTTATGTAAAGTAGTGAGGTAGTTAATTATTACACCATGTTATACGGTTAAATTATGAAATGAGTCCTTTTAATCAACCAGTGCCTCCCTGCTCTGTTCTGC
>NW_019523205.1:0-16329 GCF_002814215.2 Seriola lalandi dorsalis | reverse complement strand
TGTGTGTGTGTGTGTGTGTGTGTGTGTGTGTTTGTGTGTTATGAAAGAAAATTCGAGGTGACCAGAGAGGATTTCTGCTGCATCCTGTCATAACAGAGTCGTCGCTGAGATAGTGAAGCTGTAAAGTGTCTGCATGTTTACGTAACGTGGCCATGGCTAATAAAGCGTTTCCTGCACTGCAGGGGAATTTACAGAACAGAGGATTTAGATAAGCTATAGATAATTAAACTGTAGATTTTTTTTTTTTTTTGCTGTACTGACTCTATCTTTCTGGTGAATTAGAGACAGATGGCAGAGGTTATTTATATAATAGTAAAAAGCCCTTCCTGTATCAGTGCTCATAACTAGATAAGCTGCAGGCTCACGTTACTGAGGAACAGACGAACATGCTTCCCATCATGCAAACCTCCAGAAGGCCAGCAGCAGAGCTCAGGACAGGACTGCTCACTTTGAATTGTGCTGTCAAGTCCACTGTTCTGTCTCTAAACCTGCAGTGCAACTGAAGCGTCAGCTAAACGTTTAAAGCTGCACAATTAAAATACACCTTTTGGCGCCTCGTCAGGTGCTTACTTTGGTTTTCAGGAGGCAAATTTAGTGTTTTCCTAGAAACCAGCACCAAACGAAAGTTAGCAATTAGCTGGTGAACATAGTGAAGCATTTAGCAGGGGAAGAGACTCAGGACCTGCTAGGGCCTAAAACACATCACAAAAGAAACATTAATGCAGCTTTAAGTGAAATAACATGGCCATTTATTTGCTGTTTGTAAGTGGCCGAGTGTGAAATGTGGCTGCTCTCTGTTCTATATCACTGTAATTGGATTACTTTGAGTTTTGGACTTTTTGTCGTTCAGACAAGCAATCTGAAAAAATCTGGTTGTGCTCTGGAAAATTGTGACAGCATTTTCCCTTTTTTTGATACGTCATAGCTCTTTAGGTTGATCAGCAAATAACAACTGACACATTAATCAGTAATGAAAAGCTCATTTTTTATCAGTGTAGAACTGTGTTAGTGCAACTCCAGCTTCTTGGAACACATTCTGCTTCGGTTGAACCGATGTGAAGGGTTAGGAGGACACAAAGGACAACTCCCTCGGGTCAGTGAGGTCATCAGATGTACAGGCTGTGGTCACTCGTGTATGCAAAAGAATCTACACTGTGTTTTTGAACTGTGGTGCTTGTCAGGTCACATCCAGGGTGTGGGGATTACAGAGCTCAGTACGTATGAGCTGCCTCTGTAATCATGTACTGTAGATGATATTTGCATTGTCTGACTTTGTTTTTGATTGTGCTCAGAAAGGCTAGAACTGGAATATGAAGACTTTGGGTCACTGTGCGGTCACATACCTGTGGATTCTCTGTTTGAATGTCTTATTATAAATGGTTTCATGTCCCTTTTCTTTAAAGACTCTTTCTGAAAACCATCGTCCTCACCATTGAACAGTTAAATGATCGTAGCTTTCGTGCGGTCTCACCCTGGAGTCTTTTTCATGGTGGTCCTGATACCTCGTACACTCTGTGAATGTGCTCTAGCTTCGCCACAGGTGAGGGCAACAGGAAGTATGTGGGTAAGATAGATTTCCTCTGCCAGTGAGATCAGGTAACTGGTGTTAAGCTGCTGGCCCTGCAGAGTTGCTCTCTTCCTAGAAAACACAAGCTCGAGTTACCAGGCTGTTAGTTTCTCTGCCACTAGTTACCACGTTTTATTTTATTTTATTGGTTTCCTCTTTAAAGTAAATGTATTATTTCACAGTTACTGTTCCTCATGTGCTTTACAGAGGATCAGACGGTGAGAATGTTGATTATTATTGCACCATTAGCAAAAATATTAAAAAGATGACACTTCCTTTGACAGGGGTTGATTGTGGTTCAGTGGTTCTAGTTGATGGAATGATGTGAAAAGTAAATTTGGCATAGCTTGTGTTTTCTTAAGCGTAATTGTCTCTGCTGCCTCTGCTTCTTATTTGAGGGCACAAGTGCATTCCTTATCCACCCACGTCTCCTTTGTTTCTTCTTCCTGTAGCTACGCAATTATATAACCACTCAACTTATGTAATGGAAGTTAACCGCGGCAAGTGATGACATAAGTTCTGCAAAGCATTTTCTGCCATTTTAAGATTTGGAAAAGCGTGATAATATTCTTTTGCCATCTGTTGTGTTTCGCCGAGCTAAAATGTTGTACGTTTCTCGCACACAGAGAGAATTTGCAACAGTAAGAGCGACAGTGTAGATAATCCTGAAGGTACCGTGATTCCATGTTATCTGCTGCTGTTGTTGATCAGATCTCTGCCATCTGGGAGTGATTACCAAGAGAGGAACTGACTGCGAGATAACAAAAACAAGTTCCTCTCTAAAGATGCTGCTCACCAGGAAAAAACCTCCTGTCTGTCTGTCATTCCTCGACAGAAACACAACACACACACATTCAGTGTCCTGGGGTAAAAATCATTAAGGCACACACCCTGAAACACATAGAAAACAGCTGGTGGCGATGTACAAGACAGTCCTGGGTAATTCAGTGGAAAATGAACACAAGGAAAAACACAGTGATGAGTTAGTCTGTGTTAGCTGACGAGGTGTAACAACTTTCATCCGCTCATGGTGTCACTATGTGAGAGTTTACTGTATCTATATGAAGGAAAACCTGTTTTCTCAAATATTTTAAAGAGTCTTTTTAATGAAGTCTTCCCCTCTGGTGATCATCAATACATCACGTTACTTATGTGCTTCAAATATTTTGATTTAAAGGGTAACAAAACTACAAATACCGTCACAGCTGAATAGAATTAGTTCCCATTAGGGTTGAACAATTAATCGAAATATTAACGAAATCAAAAATCGCAGGAGCTGCAATTTTTTGATAAAGGTAAAATGGGTCACAACAGACCATAAATGAAACGTTTATGCTGCTACAGAGACGCCCCCAGCCTGCAAATCATATTCTCCAGATGTGAGGGAACATGTTCTTTTGCTTTCAGTCAAGGTGAAATGCAAAAATTACATGAACTCATATTGCAATCCCAATATCCATCAAAATAATCACAATATAATATATAATATATAATTAATTATATATATTAACTACAACAGAATAAGCAAAGGGAAAGAGAAAAAGAAAGCTTCAAAATCATCATCATTTTAATTCTATTTGGATACAGTCTGAGTTCAGTTAAAATCTACTGTAGTCATCCCTTACTGATGAACTCAAGCAAACATTCAAGTTATAATAACATTCATACACATGGAATGTGAAATGGCCATTGAATTTATATTTATCTTTCAAGTCTTATTGGTCAGAGAATAAAAACCAAGCTCTGAATATTATATTATATATATATTCACTCCAAATGATGGTTGGGAGACTGTGGTACGACAAGATCTCTTTATTCCAGGGTGAATTTAAATAAATGAATTTAGGTGTCATGTGAGAAAATCACAAGTTGGATTAGTTTCATCTAAATGTTGTGTCCTTTGTCTTTCAGAATTCAAAGAGTGCCCAAGGCCTGGTGGGACTAAAGAACCTAGGAAACACTGTAAGTAACAGCAGCAACACATTACACAGAATCACAAGTGTGTTAGAGCGACAGCAGTTTGTTGGTACCTGGCGGAGTCTCTGCCAGGCTCCAGGCTGTCAGTGTGTGTGTGTAGTGTAATCTAATCATAGAGCTCTGAACTGTGGACTGGCGAGGACTCGTTCTCTCTCTCTGACTGGTTTGATCTTACCAAACTGCACGTGTCTCATGAGGACACGTGATGGGAGCAGTGTATACACAGACACTGCAGTGTCTTTGACAACACATGTGTATGTGTGTGTGCAATATTTCTTCAAACCCAGTACTTATACACGGGTAATCGTGAATATGTGAGACTGACTGTTGTATAATCTGTAGGCTGATTGTTGTCAGGAGTATTTTTAAGTTTTAAAGCTGATACATGACTGCAGATCTGTAGGAAACGTAGTCTGAGGAAAAGTCTGGATGTATGTGGGAATCTCCACACCTGAATACTGTACTGAAACAGACCAATAGCAGTTTAGGGAATCGCACTTATTCACTTCCTGTCAAGAGTTAAATAAGATTGATACCACTCTTATGTCTGTATATTTAGTATGAGGTCTGAGCCAGAAGCCAATTAGCTTAGCTTAGCATAAAGACTGGAATAAGAGGAAACATCTCGTTTGTTTAGAACAAGTGTAAAAATGAAAATATTGTGGGTTTATGTGCACGAGCTTATGTGCAAGACTATTTCTTAGACTGTCACACTGGTTTCCCAGGAGACTTGTCATCACTGTGAGGTTGCCAGGCAACCAGCTGAGTCACCCTCCCTCAATAAACTTGCTTAACTTGTCATTTTTACTCTTCCATTTTTGCCCAGAGTAAAGAAACAACATCAAAGTGTTCATTAGTGAGCCAGGCTAGCTGTTTCCCCCTGCTTCCACTCGTTATGCTAAGCTAAGCTAACCTGCTCCATGTACTGTAGCTACATATTTAGTGTACAGACATGAGTGTGGTGTCAATCTCTTCTAACTCTTGGCAAGAAAGCAAATATAAGTGTGTCTTTTGATGTTGAACTATTCCTTTAATTTGCTAGATTCAGCTACAGTGAGCCTGTGCTAATCATTGTATATTTTCAAGTAGACTGTAAGAATATAACAATGTAAGTAATGCACAGAAACAGACAGATATTTCACTATGTATGTTGCAAACACATATGAAGGACAGATAAAATATAACCCTACAAAAACAGCAGTTATTCTGAGTGTAAATGAGAGTCATTGATGAATGAGGAAGGATTGAACTGGATGTTATTTCATCTGTACGGGAGTTAAAGTGTTTGTGATGTTGTTGTTTTTTCCTTGCAGTGTTTCATGAACAGTATCCTGCAGTGTCTCAGCAACACACACAGCCTGCGAGACTACTGTCTGCACAACTCGCACCGCAGAGACCTTAACAACAACAGCCGCACCAACACAGCCCTCATGGAAGGTGAGAGACGTGTCACTCAGGCCCCCTAGAGTCCAGACTAAAAACTCCTCACAGCTGCTCACGACCAACACGCTCATTCCCTCTCCATCTCCCGATTCAACTTACATCTCTCATAACACGTGTCAGCAAAATAGACAAAGTAGTTCTTATTATGTAGTTCTGAAAGTGACTATGTTTTTTTTCAAGGTCTTTTTAAGTGTTTGGTTCTGTATGAGAATCTGACATGAGATAGGAAAGTGAGGATGCACCTTCAGTTCACCGACAAACCTGAACGCTTAGTTACAGTTGGAGAATTAGCCAAGTGCGTTTTATATCTCAGCGTGTGAGTAACCTGAGTGTTTGTGTTGATAGAATTTGCCAAGCTGATACAGACCATGTGGACGTCGTCCAGCAGTGAAGCAGTCAGCCCGTCTGAATTCAAAACTCAGATCCAGAGATATGCTCCCAGATTTGTGGGATACAAGTAAGTTTTATTACTTTCTTCACTACGTTTTGCTGCCAGACCTTTTTCTGAATTTAGTTTTTGCCTGAGAAGTGACTGCAAGATCACATTAAGTCAGAATACAGTTGTAGTGGCTGATATTTTCAGTTCTGACTGGCTGTGTGTGTGTGTGTGTGTGTGTGTGTGTGTGTGTGTGTGTGTGTGTGTGTGTGTGTCCTGCAGCCAACAGGACGCTCAGGAGTTCCTGCGTTTCCTCCTGGACGGGCTGCACAATGAGGTCAACAGGGTCACCGTCAGGCCGAGAGGCACTGTGGAGGACTTTGACCACTTGCCGTAAGTAATCTCCCTCACAAACTCTGTCTGATGAACAGCGGCCAGGATGAGGAGACCTAAACAGGGAAATTTGTTTGTGCCACACCAGGAATATTGTTGTTTTAATTATGAAATATGTTGCAATGGTATAGAGAATGTAAACAGAGCCACATCGTTAGGATTCTTCATCATTAAGCTTTAATTTAAGTCTGTGTGCGACAGTTTCACCTCCTTTGTTGAGCTGTTGTGTCGCTGGGCCCAGATCAGCTTGATGCTCCAATTCTTCTTGGATATAATTGACAGTTATCTAACAGCAGCTTGTTTAAGGGTCAGAGTTAATCTCTGCACATTTCAGCATTGCCCTCAAAACAGGTTCATTCTGCCTGAATATCCAAAACAATGGAGAAAAAAAATGTTTTTCCAGGTTGAAAATCTGTTTCAGGTTTGACACTGTTTTTGGAAAGTGTCTTTATAAGCCACTACTCTCACATTCTGTCTCCTACATGTTTAGAATAAAGTAGGTCAGGCCCATAATCCATCACACTGTCAGTCCATTCACTGTGTCAGGACAACTGAGTGTTTTCATCAGTGTTTATTCCTCCGTCTTCCTCTCAGTCACTCTGTATTTAATAATTAAAACTAAACAGTTTCATCTCTGCTCCATGTTCAGGGATGAAGAGAAAGGGAAGAAGATGTGGAGTAAATACCTGGAGAGAGAAGACAGTAAGGTCGTGGGTGAGTAGGAAGCACTTCTTTCTCTCCCTGCTCTGACACAGACACCCAGACCAGACTCTTGTAAAAAAACATTTCTAATGTATTTAAAGATCATTTTGTTTTAAAACATTTAAAAACATTATTTATATTTTTGTATATAATTACATTTTTTTAAACAAAAAGCTCCACCGATTTAGAAAATAAATAACATTCAAATAAAAAAACACAAGAAAAACAGAACTCCATCCAACAGATAGATTTTCTTGATATATTTCACAGCCTGTGAGTCGATGCAGAGATCTGTGGTTTTTATCTGACCTCATGTCTCCTCCTCCTGCAGACCTGTTTGTGGGACAGCTGAAGAGTTCTCTGACCTGCAGCCACTGTGGCTTCTGCTCCACTGTCTTCGACCCCTTCTGGGATCTCTCCCTACCTATCGCCAAGGTTAGGAAACACACACACACACACACACACACACACACACACACACACACACACACACATACACATAGACGACAGAGACTTAACATGTTTGAGAAGGCTAACAGACACAAATATCAACACAGTCAGTGGTACAGATGTGACTTTCTGTTTGTTTCTCATGATGATCTGAACTTTTTCTGTTAGTTCACATCACAGCTCATAACACGAGCTTCTCGGTTTCCTCCTTGTCTCTGTTTGTGCTTTGCTTTGTGTGTGTGTGTGTGTGTGTGTGTGTGTGTGTGTGTGTGTGTGTGTGTGTGTTGTGTGGTTCCCTTGTGTGCGTGCTAATGTCATTGCATCTATGTTTGTGTCCAGAAGGGCCACGGTGAGGTGAGCTTGATGGACTGCGTGCGACTCTTCACCAAAGAGGACGTCCTGGATGGGGACGAGAAGCCGGTAGGTATCAGTGCGAGATCCAGCTGGGGGGTTGCTGGATTGAAACCAGCTCCTTGTAAACAGTGACTGAACCGTCTCCCATGTTTCCTCTCCACAGACCTGCTACAGGTGTAAAGCCCGGAGGAGATGCACAAAGAAGTTCACAATACAGAAGTTTCCCAAGATCTTAGTGCTGCGTATCCTTTCCTCTGGACATCGGTGTCTGATACTGACGTGTTCATTCATGCATCTGCAGTGAGCCTGAAGCAGCGAGAGCATGTTAGTGTCTGGTGCGTGGATTTTGGATTATGGATTATTATACAGATACTGTAGTTTAAGAATTACTATGAGACTTGCCAGAGCATTAATAGTGTGTATTATTTCCTATTGGTATAAATGAACAGTGAGAGGGAAAACTATTTTTGTGTGGTTTACAAACAGTTTGTAGAAACATCAGCTCATTAACGTCCATGTAGAATAAAAATGACTGTATGTTGGCGTCTTGGACCTGCTGCTTTCACAATGTTAAAACAATTATTAAAAGAGAAACACTCAGTCCAGTATAATCAGCTGTAATGAGCACTGACATCCACGAAATGACCAAATGTTTATCTGAGCTTCCAATTGGCTCTAATTTCTTTGTCAAATCAGCTGTTGACTCATATCTGATTTTGAAGCTTCGGTGACCTGTGGGGATATTTTGAGACCTCCACCCAGTGAGAAACCTTGTATGTAGCTGTACAAAATGTTGATTTAATGTATTGAAAGCTGCATGGTGTACAGTGTCGTTGGTCCTTGACTCCGCCTCCTGTCCAGACCTGAAACGCTTCTCTGAGGCACGAAGAACCAGCAAACTGTCCACCTTTGTCAACTTCCCCATGAAGGATCTCGACCTGCGGGAGTTTGCCTCCGAAAACAGCAGTAAGTAGATTGTAGACTCTAAATGTGTCATACTTCAGAGACTCATTTTGGTATAAAGCACTAGTAACTGTGGGGTGAAATGTTGTTTTTGTTTGTGCTCTGTTGCAGTAAATGCAGTGTACAACCTGTACGCAGTGTCCAACCACTCAGGCACCACGATGGGCGGTCACTACACAGCTTACTGTCGCAACCCCAACTCGGGAGAATGGTACACCTTCAATGACTCCAGGTACGTTTGAACAGTCCAATCAAGACATCAGAGTTTGTTAATGTGGTTTTCATCATGATGAAAAGATGCACGACTATTTTTGAAAAGTGACACTTGATTCATGCTGATTGAATTTGAATTTCATCTCCACTTTCTTGCCTTCAGCACATTCATAAACACAAGCAGAGTTTTTCATTAGAATTGTTAACAAAAAAAAACTTGTTTTCATGTTACATATATTATGTACAGCACTCCTCTCCCACAATGCATCTCCAACAGATAGATATAGAAAAAACAAACAAAAAATGAATATATACAAGTGTGATTGGCAGTCACTCTCTGAAGTCACAGTTTCTGTGTGTTCAGTTTTTGTTTGCTACTTGCTAAAACAGTGATGATTAGTATATAGCACATATACAGAATTAATATGTCTGGATTTCAGAATACACTTGTGTTGTACCAGTGTCATCCAAACTGATGTTATTGTGAAAATAACAACTATACATCACGCAGTGACTCCCATCAGGGGAAGAAGTAGTCCATGGTTTTTATATGCAGTTTGGATTTTCCCTCTATAGACGCCTGAAGACCTGTCTCAGGGTTAAATTATGACCTGACTCTGTCTTCACTGTAACTCTCTGACCTGTCTCCCCTCTCTTCCTCTCTCCAGAGTAACGCCAATGTCCTCCAGCCAAGTGCGCAGCAGTGACGCCTACGTCTTGTTCTACGAGCTGGCTTCCTCCTCGCGGATGTGAAGCCTCCTGGAGGACGACGACGGGCCGCAGCACCACTCTGACTGATGGATGGACGGATGGATGGAAAATGAGAGTGATGGTGGAGCCAGGCCTGTTGTGGACTTGTATTTGGACATATATCACACACACACACACACACTCACACACTCACGTATGAAGGTACACACCTCTACCAGCCTGGAGGCTGCGTCTCTCCGCAGAGAGAGCTAGAGAGGGGAACACTCTGGAAACCACAGGAACCTGATCAACCAGCCCTGCTTTCTTTCTCTCTCTGTCTTTACTCTTGTGTCTTGCTCATTCTGGGTGGAGGTGTGTGTTTACTGTGTGTGTGTGTGTGTGAGTGTGTGTGTGTGTGTGTGTGTGTGTGTGTGAGTGTGTAAGTGTGCGAGGCTGACACGGCAATAATCCCGTCTGACCGACCAGCCGGTGAATCGGTCTCCATCTCAGAAGTCCCTCTCTATGCACTGCAAACTGAACTCTCCTGACTGCGCCTTCGCTTCTTTCTCTTCACGTCTTGATCTTCTCGTTTGCCTCAAACCATTAAAACTGACTTGTTGCATTTTTTTGACTTTTTTTCTGCTTTGAATTTATGTTGTTTTTATGTTGTTGTTTTTTTTGTTTTGTTTTTTTGTGGGGGGTGGGTGGGCGGTTATTACCCCAGCACCATGAGAATCATGATCATCACCACCACTTTGGACTATGAATAAACTGAGAGTGTGACTGTAACAGAACTGGTCCCGGTTATGAAGAGCTGACAGCGGCCTGCTTGGTTTTCATGGCTCTCCCTTCCACTGCAACACTCCCATGTCTCTGTTAGCGTCCTCTTCACCTCTTCTCTCTCTCTCTTAGTGGCTGGGGAGGCCAGTGGCACTGTGAGCGTTACATGTTTCAGAGGACAAACCCTCTAACTTGTGTTTTATTTAATTTTGTTTCTCCCACGTGTGGCTGCTACTGATGTTTTAAAAGTGCTGTGAATGGATGAATGGACAGTCCAGCGCGGATCTGCTAAGGATTAACTAAATAGACGATAATAACGGTAACAATCCTCATCGTCAGTATGAGGTCTTTTCTTCCTCTCTTGTTTCATGCCATTGAACAACACGGAAAGAATGTTTTAAAGAAGAAAAAAAACAAACACTATATCTGTATATTTTTATATTCTGATGCAATATAGAGAATGTACTATTCAATGGTGCTGAAAATGACCCATAACTGTTTTCAGTTGGTTTATTTACCAGGTTTCAAGAGAGAAAAAAAAGTTATTATTTATGCTTACAGGTGATAATGTGATGAGTCACACTTTTTAACAGTGGCAGTCAAACACATGAGTATATAAATATATATATATCTATATATATAGATATATATATGAATAAAAGTCAACAAAACAGTGGTTTTACTTTGAGTCTTTGTCTTTTTTTGGTTTAACTTTTATCAGCACATGAAGATTTGACTCAGACATGGTCACTTACAGATTGTGGAGCTTCAAGGGGGAAACTACAGTGGCGACTAGTGGACAGGTGAGGAACAGCACATGTGCAATGACAGGAAACTCATCATGATGACAGTTTAACAGTAAAAACAATACATGAGTGTGGTGTGAACAGATCCAGATGATTGGTGTAGTATCCAATCACAAAGAGGAATTTCTTATATGAAATAACCAGAGCCTGAAGTTGATTAAGTGCCGTCCGTCTGTTAAAAGTGTCGTTATGGAACTGAAGTAAACTCACACTTGAGTGATATAATTCATCTTAAGTGCTGACAGCTCAAACGACTCTCTTATCAGTTTAACACCGCAGAGACAGGTACCGTTTTGTTTTCATGAATCCCCTCTCAGTAATCACTACGGAAGTGCGGCGGCCTGGCCTACTTCCTGCCGCTCCATTATCCGTACGTGGCCTACTTCTGTGGTCCGAGCTCTGCGGGCCCCAGAGCGCGAGCTGATGCCAGCAGCCAGGAATAGTCCTATAGGCTGAGGCTCTGCACGCGCCCTCATCTCAACGGAGGGATCCATCCATCCTGTCAGACATCTTCCTAAAGATAATACACGTGGAACCTGATCCGTCATCCACGCAGTGATACATCATCTCGACGCGGATTAGTTGATGTTCATATCATCACGCTGATATGATGACAACTGGAGACTGTTTAATCCTGAAATGTGGAACAATGAGCTCATTGCTTCTTATTCTTATTGTGCTGTTCACTGTGAACTGATCCCTATGAATCTCGAAATTGTGAGATACAAAAGTCATAATTATGAAATACAAAAGTCATAATTATGAAATACAAAAGTCATAATTATAAGATAAAAAGTCAAAATTATGGGATACTTTAGCACAACAGTTGCAGCAGCTCTTTGATTATTTTTCTATTCAATTTGACACTGAGATGGATTGTAAGTTCATAGAGGACTACTTTAAATGTGGCTTTACAACTAATGAAATACTTAATTTGCTTGCAAATTCACATGGGATGGTACTGAGCACCCTTGAAAGGATTTTGAGAGAGAAGAGGCTCTGGCGTAGAAAAATATGACTTTTTATCTCATAAATTTGATTTACCGTGGGGATATTTCTTTTCTTTCACTGGCGGAAACAGTCTTCCATAGATCCCACTGATCCCAACATGCAAGTGTTAGATATTAAAATAAGTCAGACCTTAGCTGGGCAGTCATTTAGTCTGATGTGAGTTACAACTTTAACTGTGGGTGAGGTGTCTGTCTCTCTATCGTCAAATAAGACCAAACAAAATCTGAATATTTTAAAGTGTGTCTATGTAACTTGTGCTCGACAGCTGCCACTGTGGCCACAAGTGGTAATTACAGGGTGAGTGTAGTACAACACCAGCAGTAGTCACAAAGTCAGCAGCAAAGTCACACAGCAATGTCTAGTATATTATAATATTTCCAATGAAGTTTACTGGGAAAATTATGTAAGTTGTAACTTATTATAGGAAAAACAGGAATTTCCTTGACAGAAAAGCTAATTTTAAGTAAAGTAAATCTTCATGTCTGTTGTTATGAACCAAAACAGCAAAAGCAAATTCCTTGTATGTAAAAACTTACTCGGCAATAAAAGTCATACTGATTCTGATTCATTTATTATTTATGTATCATATCTGATCTTCATATCTGTTAAATTATGTGATTGTCGGTACATACATTTTTTCAGATGAACTACTGTTCTCTGACTCAATTAACCAACTGAACACTGTTCATATTTTTTCCTAAAATGACTACCAATTTGTTCTCTTCTTATTTAGGGAACTTCTTGGAAATTATTAATAAATGAAATTGAAGTTAAAGACAAAATAAAGTGTTACTATCTAAAGCTATCAATAGCTAATGTTACTGCTATAAGCTAATGGTCATAGAAGACCAAGTAACACAGATAAACTTGTCTGGGTCCTGGGCCTGAGACTGGCACATATACATCCACATCTGGGCCGGTTGTGGCTGTTATCCTCCGGCGGTGACTGACAGCTGGAAGTTTTCTGTGTGTGTGCCAGAATTGGTCCAGATGTGGAAGTAGCATCTGACAGTCATGCTGTATATGGGCCAGATTTGGGCTGTGGAACTGGGCATATACTGGCCAAGTATGGACAGGATTTATTTTGCTGTCTGGGAAGGCTGTAGTAGGGAAGTGAGTGTATTTAGTAGAGCAAGGGTGCATTATATTTTTTCTGAATTCAATTCAATTCAATGAATTAATTTGTATGAGGATGAAATTTGCCAAATCTTCTTACAGAAGTTAGATAGTTGCTTTAAAAGTTATCTAAATACCAGATGATTTCAAGGTTTAAGAGACAGTCTCACTTTCCATTGAGTTTAGTCTTCAAACACAACAATCACCAAACCAGATAAAGGTACAGCTACAGAACTCCTGATCCTCTGTTTACGTGTGCTTTGTCTTAGTCATTTTATTGACCTGAACCACTTCTCAGGAATTTCTCTGTTGTGAACTTTGAAACTGATACTGAGGTAAAGGTGTTGCCTTATATATTCTTTTAGTATCACAGAAGACGAAGAAGCAGTCTGAAGCTTTGACAAACATTCTCACTGTGGATTTAAATTCTAAAAGTTATTTCTATAATTAAAAACCAGGAATCCTTATATGGCAGCCTCACATGGTATGTTATTTTAAGTGATTTAGAAAGACAACTGTAGTTGAGGTGAGTAGATGTGATTTAATAAATGTTTTTCAGGTACAGAGCCGAGCCCGTCCCCTGTGGTTCTGCTGTTACTGGGTGAGAAACAAAGTGGGAAGAGCTCAGCAGGAAATGCCATCCTGGGCAGACAAGCCTTTCACAAGAAAACAACTCGCAGCTCCAAGGAGACTGGTGCCATCTTTGGAAAACAGGTTAGTTAGTTAGTTAGTTAGTTAGTTAGTTAGTTAGTTAGTTAGTTAGTTAGTTAGTTAGTTAGTTAGTTAGTTTTCATTTTTGTTAGATAGTATTCAGTTTTGCCGATCTGTACAGAAACACCAACACATGCACATTACAGATCATCATACAGCAATAAACTTAACACATCGTAACATAACAATTACGTGTTGTATCATCACATGAACATGTGCTTGATCACCTCAGTATCTGAGCAGTAGTTGATGTACACTTTTACACTTCAGTCATCATATCGGAATCTAAAGTCTTTCTTGACCTTGACTAAATTTGATCAACCAGGTGACAGTGGTGGACACCCCAGGGTGGCTGTCCCACTCCACCACTCCAGACAGAGTGTCCCAGGAGATCTGTAGAGGTCTGACCCTCTGCCATGCAGAACCAGATGTCATCCTGCTGGTGCTGCCCACTACCACCACCTTCAGCCAGCAGACATGGAAGGCTATGGAGGCCCAATTCACACTGCTCCAAACCCCCATCTGGCAGCGAGCGATGATCCTCTTCACACATGGAGACAAGTTAGGTAAGCTAATGATCGTTTAGTTAATTCAGTCATTCCTCATTCCTCCATGTGTCAGTGTCTTTGCCCTGTGGTTCCCAACGGGGGATTAGCAAACCTCAAGTGCTCCATAGATACATAGGTGACCTTTGTGAGATGAGAGTTGATTCCTCAGCAGTAATCAACTGTGTTATGACAGAACAAAAGAGAACAATAGCCATGTTTTATGGACAAACAGCACATGCTCTATCTAAAGGGAAATCCTCCGTTGCTTTGTAGAATTACCCATGATGTCTACACTCTGTCCAATACAGTGACACAGTCAAAATAAAGTGGGTTTAATTTCATATAAATAAAATCAATGAGACAGGACCGATACTGTCTCAATTTTAAATAGAAATAGTAAAGTGGAACAAATAAATGTAATAGTATAGCAAAGCATAAAAACATCATGGTATAAAAAAAAAAAAAACATTGTAGTATAGTAAGGCATAAAAAAGTAAAACAAACGTCATAGCACAGTAAAGTATAAAATTATATTATGGTATGAAATTGTTAAAAAATGTCATAGTATATTAAGGCATAAAAAAGTCAAAAAAATCATCATAGTATAGTAAGGCATAAAAATTGTCAAATAAAACAACAAAGTATAGTACTGCATAAAATAGTCAAAAAAAGGGTCATAGTATAGTATTGCATAAAATTTTCACAAAAAATCTCATAGTATAGTAAGGCATAAAAATGTAAAAAAAGAACCGTCATAGTATAGTAAGGTATAAAATCATCAAAAACAAATGTCATAATATAGTATTGCATACAAATGACATAGTCATAGTATAGTAAGGCATAAAATTGTCAAAAAAAGGGCATAGTATAGTAAGGCATAAAATTATCCCCAAATAACCGACATAGTATAGTAAGGCATAAAACTGTAAAAAAAAACATAGTATAGTAAGGCATAAAATTGTCAAAAAAAAAGGGCATAGTATACTAAGGCATAAAAATTGTCAAAATAACCGACATAGTATAGTAAGGCATAAAACTGTAAAAAAAAAAAAAAAAAAAAGGTCATAGTATAGTACTGCATAAAATTGTCAAAAAAAACGTCATAGTATAGTAAGGCATAAAAATTTGCAAAAAAAAACGTCATAGTATAGTAAGCCATAAAATTGTTTAAAAAACGTCATAGTATAGTAAGGCATAAAATTGACCAAAAAAAACGGTCATCGTATAGTACTGCATAAAATTGACAAAAAAATGTCATAGTATAGCAAGGCATAAAAATGTTTTAAAAAAAAAGTCATTGTATAGTACTGCATAAAATTGTCAAAAAAATGTCATAGTATAGTAAGGCATAAAAATGTCATAGGATAGTAAGGCATAAAAATGTCAAAAAAAACCATCATAGTATAGTAAGGCATAAAATGTAAAAAAAAAATGTAGTAGTATAGTAAGACATAAAAATGCCATAGTATAGTAAGGCATAAAATTGTGAAAAAAAACATCATAGTATAGTAAGGCTTAAAAATTGTCATAAAAAACGACATAGTATAGTAAGGCATAAAATTGTGAAAAAAAACATCATAGTATAGTAAGGCATATAAATTGTCAAAAAAAACGACATAGTATAGTAAGGCAAAAAATTGTCAAAAAAAACACCATAGTATAGTAAGGCATAAAAATTGTGAAAAAAACGACATAGTATAGTAAGGCATAAAATTGTCAAAAAAAACACCATAGTATAGTAAGGCATAAAAATTGTCAAAAAAAGGTCATAGTATAGTAAGGCATAAAAATGTCAAAAAAAACATCATAGTATAGTAAGGCATAAAATTGTCAAAAAAAGTCATAGTATAGTAAGGCATAAAAATTGGCAAAAAAAACCCGTCATAGTATAGTAAGCCATAAAATTGTTTAAAAAACGTCATAGTATAGTAAGGCATAAAAATTTAAAAAAAAAAGTCATAGCATAGTACTGCATAAAATTATCAAAAAAAGGGCATTGTATAGCAAGGCATAAAATTGTCCAAAAAAAAAATGTCATAGTATAGTAAGGCATAAAAATGTCAAAAAAAAACCATCATAGTATAGTAAGGCATAAAATGTAAAAAAAAATGTAGTAGTATAGTAAGACATAAAAATGCCATAGTATAGTAAGGCATAAAATTGTGAAAAAAAACATCATAGTATAGTAAGGCATAAAAATTGTCAAAAAAAACGACATAGTATAGTAAG
>NW_019523204.1:0-697 GCF_002814215.2 Seriola lalandi dorsalis | reverse complement strand
GAGGGGAAAGGAAATAGAGGGAGAGGAGGGGAGGTAGAGAACAGGGGGAGCAGGGAGGGGAGGTGAAGGGAGGAGAAGGGAGGTAGAGAACAGCTGAGCTAGAAAGGGGAGGTGAAGGGAGGGGAAAGGAAATAGAGGGAGAGGAGGGGTAGAGAACAGGGGAAGCAGGGAAGGGGAAATTAGGAGAGGAGGTAAAAAAGCCAAAGTTTCTTACAGTGCAGGCCTTGAAGAAGGTGGATGGATCATCGCCGAGAATGACAGGAAGCCCCCTGAGGACAAGGCATTTGACTTCTGTCACGTCCAGAGCCTGGAGGATTGAGGGAGCAGTGAGAACATCACATACTTACAAATCGGGTCCATTATGTTACTCTGAACATCATGTGCACACACAATCAATAATACGATTCAACTCCAGCAAATTCTGCCCACATACATTTATTTACAACATGTGTAAATAAGCTTTCAAGCTCAATCAAGTATCAGACTGTTTTTCTAAGACATTGAAGATATAGAACTGAAAATCAACTAACCTTTGTTTGTTCCATCAGGTCGGCTAAGACCTGCCCTGTGAGGCCCCTCTTTGCCTTGAAGATTTCAATGAGCCTGGGACTGTGTTGATCAAGGGCCTCATAGAACTCTTGTTTCAGGCTTTTACCAACCACCCTACTGAACTCCAGACACACCTGAAACATGTAAA
>NW_019523203.1:1975-2676 GCF_002814215.2 Seriola lalandi dorsalis | reverse complement strand
ACACACACACACACACACACACACACACACACACACACACACACACAGAGTAGAATGAGACGAGGGTGATCTGCGTCCTGATTGGACAGAGGACAGAGGCTCACAGCGTCTTCAGAGGGAAATCTTTGTGTTTCTGAAGCTCGAGTTGTCCCTGAAACACACAGAGACTGCACATCAGGGTCATGGTTCTGAGTCTGTTCCTGGTTCTGAGTCTGGTTCTGGGTCTAGTCCTGGTTCTGAGTGTGGTTCTGGTTCTGAGTCTGGTTCTGAGTCTGTTCCTCGTTCTGAGCCTGATCCTGAGTGTAGTCCTGGTTTTGAGTCTGCTCCTGGTTCTGAGTCTGGTTCTAAGTCTAGTCCTGGTCCTGGTTCTGAGTCTGCTCCTGGTTCTGAGTCTAGTCCTGGTTCTGAGTCTGCTCCTGGTTCTGAGTCTATTCCTGGTTCTGAGTCTGATCCTGGTGCTCAGTTCGATCCTGGTTCTCGTCCTGGTTCTGGTCCTGGTTCTGAGTCTAGTCCTGGTTCTGGTTCTGAGTCTAGTCCTGGTTCTGGTCTGCTCCTGGTTCTGATTCTGGTCCTGGTTCTGGTTCTGAGTCTAGTCCTGGTTCTGAGTCTGCTCCGGGTTCTAGTCCAGGTTTATGAGTTTAGTCCTGGTGCTGGTCCATGTTCTGGTGCTGGTCCTGGTTCTGAGCCTAGTCCTGGTTCTG
>NW_019523203.1:0-1035 GCF_002814215.2 Seriola lalandi dorsalis | reverse complement strand
ACAGGTGGAGACAGACAGGTAGAGACAGACAGGAAGAGACAGACAGTTATAGACAGACAGGTGGAGACAGCTGGAGACAGTTAGAGACAGACAGGTGGAGAGAGACAGACAGGCAGAAACAGACAGGTGGAGACAGACAGTTACAGATAGACAGGTGGAGACAGACAGGTACAGACAGGTGGAGACAGACAGGTGGAGACAGACAGGAAGTGACAGACAGGAAGTGACAGACAGGAAGTGACAGACAGGTGGAGACAGACAGGTGTAAACAGACAGGTAGAGACAGACTGGAAGAGACAGACAGGTGGAGATAGACAGGTGTAAACAGACAGGTGGAGACAGACAGCTGGAGACAGACAGGAAAGGACAGACAGGAAGTGACAGACAGGTGAACACAGACAGTTATAGACAGACAGGTGGAGACAGACAGATAGAGACAGGTGGAGACAGTTATAGACAGACAGGTGGAGATAGACAGGTGCAAACAGGTGGAGACAGACAGGTAGAGACAGACAGGAAGAGACAGACAGTTATAGACAGACAGGTGGAGACAGTTAGAAACAGACAGGTGGAGAGAGACAGACAGGCAGAAACAGACAGGTGGAGACAGACAGTTACAGATAGACAGGTGGAGACAGACAGGCACAGACAGGTGGAGACAGACATGAAGTGACAGACAGGTGGAGACAGACAGGTACAGACAGGTGGAGACAGACATGAAGTGACAGACATTAAGAGACAGACAGGTGGAGATAGACAGGTGTAAACAGACAGGTGGAGACAGATAGGAAGAGACAGACAGGTGGAGACAGACAGGAAGAGACAGACAGTTATAGATAGACAGGTGGAGATAGACAGACAGGCAGAAACAGACAGGTGGAGACAGACAGGTGGAGACAGACAGGTACAGACAGGTGGAGACAGACATGAAGTGACAGACATTAAGAGACAGACAGGTGGAAATAGACAGGTGTAAACAGACAGGTGGAGACAGATAGGAAGAGACAGACAGGAAGAGACAGACAGTTATAGATA
>NW_019523202.1:1548-5300 GCF_002814215.2 Seriola lalandi dorsalis | reverse complement strand
GGGGGGACATGAACTGTGTTACCTGTTGATGGACTCAATGGACTAAACGTTAACGCACCACACCGAATTATGCATATGTTATCACCAATGTTTTGTAATCAGCAGTGTACTCGATTAACAATTACGTAGTGATTAACATTTATGAAATGAGCATACAAGTGCACTTATAGGTTTATATACAAACATATGCATTCATGTAACCAATAAGAACTATAGGAAGTTTTGGGTAATTAATGTTTTTGTTGTCTGATCAATAGCCAGATTATCTCATTATCCATTGTTTGAGTCATTATAAGAACATGTTGTGTTGCACAATTCAAAATGTGACTTGTAAAGTCGGTCGCCTGTGGGGAAAGGGACCATGGGGGAATTTTGCTAATGCAGGTTTTTTGCTCCCATACATATTTGTACATACGGATTGTTTCATATACCCTATGTACTCTATGCATCCTAATGAAAGATATTATTATCACAGTAGTGTCACAGTCGTAACTATATCCAGAAATATCATATTGTTTCACTGTCACCATTTGTTTGAAATATCATGTTATCCATCACTCATACATCACACACAGACTAAATCACAATAGTGATTTCAGGGAGGATATGTAGGAGAATTATAAGGCCAAAGATGTATGATCTGATGTCAACCGGTTAGACGCCAATAAGAGTTCACGAGCAGTGTGGGAACAATAACAAAAGATATGGTTTGGTGATCAACTGAGCAGGTCAGGACATTTAGGCTTGGTGGGAAACATCTGGAAAATAGTAGATTGGGTAACTAGGAATGAATACAATGCCAAGGCATACTGCCAATAAGAGAACAGTGACCTGGGAGAGCATCATGGTGTTCTGCCAGAAAAGAACACCATGACCTGGGTGTGCACCAGGAATAACAGGATGCAAGAGTTGGTCAACAGTTAGGCAAGACAAGTAACACTAAGCCAAAATGATTGGAAAACACGATGCACATACACACACATAGCCATCTGAGGTGTAAAAGATCATGTCTGGTTCTGTGTGTGTGGTTGTTGTCTCCGTCTATGACTGCAAGTCGGCTGCATTGAATAAAGAGAGACTCCCCGCTCTGACACCTATGTCTTGACTATCTGATTCCTTTTTTGATCCGCCACTTCTCGACACAACAGGTCCTTGAACAGATCTAGCCCGAGGAAGGGGCTAGAAGGTTGTGCTTCAGGATTCTGTATGGTAACTTCTCTGGGAGTCATCTCTTGGGTTTTGATGTCATTTAAATCTCAACCCAGTGATTTTTACATTAAAGGCTCTTAACGGTAGATGTTGAGTGTTTTGGCTTTACATACTGAGAAGATGGATTTAAGTGACCTCCTCACCTTTAATATCAAACTTATGTCACTTCTTGCTGTGCTAGATGGACAAATCATGGGTTTGTGTGTTCAGTTAGACCTCCTCTTCACAGCAATCATAATTACAAGTATATATACTCTCATTTGGTTGAGTACACCTCAGTCATACACTTGCAAAGCCTGCCTGCCTTTTAGTTATGCTGTAGAAACTGGCCAACGTCTTGGTCAAATTATTCAGCCTCAGGGAGTGGGCAAATCGATTTTGGTGATCTTTACACACTCGTAGGTATTTATTATCATGTCTATGGAATCATAGATCAAAAATAGAACTGTGTGATCAGAGCAAGACACTCGGTGGTTTGTAGCTCATATATGGCCCTTCCACAGAACTAGCCTGGAGAAGGTGCTACAAGATTATGCTTCAGGATCCTGAATGGCTACTTTTCTGGGAGTCATCCCTTGGGTTTTGACGCCATTTAAAGCTCAACCCATTGATTTTTACATTAAAGACTATTAAGGGTAGATATTGGGTGTTTTGGCCTTACTTACTGAGAAGACGGGCTTAAGCAACCACGGTTCCCTTGATGTCATATTTTGGTCAATTTCTGCTCTGCTAGATGGACAAATTATGGGTGCTAGTGTTCAGTTGAAGCTCATCCTCACAACAGTTATTGCAAGTCCATACACTCTTATTAGCTTGAGTAGGACTCAGTCATAAACTTGCAAAGCCTGCCTGTTAGTTATGCTGCAGAAACTGGCAAATGTGTTGGCCAAATTCTTAGGCCCCAGGGAGTGGGTAAATTAACTGTGGTCATTTTCCTCAATTGTAGCTATTTATCATGATGTAAAATGAAGTACATCACCAAAAAAGAACGGTGGGATCAATGTAAGATGCTGGTTTGAGCCCTCATGGTTGGGAGCCCCAATATGATCCTTCAACAGATCTAGCCCGGGGAAGGCGCTAGAAGGTTTTCCTTCAGGATTCTGTATGGTAACTTTTCTGGTAGTCCTCCCTTTGGTTTTGACGCCATTTAAAGCTCAACCCAGTGATTTTTACATTAAAGGCTCTTAAGGGTAGATGTTGGGCGTTTTGGCCTTGCTTACTGAGAAGATGGGCTTAAGCAACCTCGGTTCAATTGATGTCAAATTTTTGTAAATTTTTGCTGTGCTAGATGGACACATTATGGGTGCTAGTGTTCAGTTGAACCTCATCCTCACCGCAATTATTGCAAGTCCATACACTCTTATTTGCTTGAGTAGGCCCCAGTCATACACTTGCGAAGGCTGCCTGTTTGTTCTGCTGCAGAAACTGGTAAATGTGTTGGTCAAATTCTTAGGGGCCAGGGAGGGGGTAAATTGACTTGGTCATTTTTCCTTAATTGTAGCTATTTATCATGATGTAATTGCAGTACAGCACAATAAAGGCGGTGGGATCAATGTAAGATGCTGGTTTGAGCCCTCATGGTTTGGAGCCCCGATATGGTCCTTGAACAGATCTAGCCCGAGGAAGGCGCTACAAGGTTGTGCTTCAGGATTCTGTATGGTAACTTCTCTGGGAGTCATCCCTTGGGTTTTGACGCCATTTAAAGCTCAACCCAGTGATTTTTACATTAAAGGCTCTTAACGGTAGATGTTGGGTGTTTTGGCTTTACGTACTGAGAAGATGGGCTTAAGTGACCTCTTCACCTTTAATATCAAACTTATGTCACTTCCTGCTGTGCTATATGGACATGTCATGGGTTCTTGTGTTCAGTTAAACCTCATCCTCACAGCAATTATTGCAAGTCCATACACTCTTATTTGCTTGAGTAGGCCCCAGTCATACACTTGCAAAGCCTGCCTGTTTGTTCTGCTGCAGAAACTGGCAAATGTGTTGGTCAAATTCTTAGGCCCCAGGGAGCGGGTAAAATGACTTTGGTCATTTTCCCTCAATTGTAGCTATTCATCATGATGTAATTGAAGTACAGCACAAAAAAAGCATGGTGGGATAGTTGTAAGATGCTGGTTTGAGCCCTCATGGTTTGGAGCCCCGATATGGTCCTTGAACAGATCTAGCCCGAGGAAGGCGCTACAAGGTTGTGCTTCAGGATTCTGTATGGTAACTTCTCTGGGAGTCATCCCTTGGGTTTTGACGCCATTTAAAGCTCAACCCAGTGATTTTTACATTAAAGGCTCTTAACGGTAGATGTTGGTTGTTTTGGCTTTACGTACTGAGAAGATGGGCTTAAGTGACCTCCTCACCTTTAATATCAAACTTATGTCACTTCCTGCTGTGCTAGATGGACAAGTCATGGGTGCTAGTGTTCAGTTAGACCTCCTCTTCACAGCAATCATAATTGCAAGTATACATACTCTCATTAGGTTGAGTACACCTCAGTCATACACTTGCAAAGCCTGCCTGCCTGTTAGTTATGCTGTAGAAACTGG
>NW_019523202.1:0-427 GCF_002814215.2 Seriola lalandi dorsalis | reverse complement strand
CCAGGGTCACAGGGCGTTTCGGCCGTTTATCACTAGACACCCTCACCTGAGGAAGGCCCAGCCGGGGTTGATCAAATCCCGGTGTGTGTCCAATCTTCAATCAGAATTATGATTTTAATAAATCAATTATTATTCAAGTTAAATAACCTGTATACATTTTGAATAATGTTTTCTTCTTTCTCAATAAATCAATTATTTTACAGGTTAAACATCTTCTATGTATTTTGATTAATGTTAAGTTTGTTGAGTTGCACTGTCTTCATGCTTTAGGTCCCGTTTAAGGTCATTTGGTCTTTCATGTCAACCGTTCTGCTAGTCCAAACAAGAATTAAATTTTCAATAAACCTTTAATCCTACCTGTGTGGTTGGTTCCGACTGGTTGTTAACACCGCAAGGTAGCTCCAGCCAGGCCAGCCACTGTTGATCC
>NW_019523201.1:0-556 GCF_002814215.2 Seriola lalandi dorsalis | reverse complement strand
ATAACTATGACGTTTTTATGACCTTTTATGCCATACTATACTATGATGTTTTTTGGCATTTTTATGACTTACTATACTATGATGTTTTTTGGCATTTTATGCCTTACTACACTATGTTGTTTGATCCCTTGCCATACTATGATGTTTTTATGACTTTCTATGCCTTAATATAGAAATATATTTTCTTGGCGTTTTATGCCATACTATGACGTTTTTTGGCATTTTTATGACTTACTATACTATGATGTTTTTTGGCATTTTATGCCTTACTACACTATGTTGTTTGATCCCTTGCCATAACTATGACGTTTTTATGACTTTCTATGCCTTAATATACAATAAAGTTTCCTATACCTTCCTATTCTATGACGTTTTTGTGCCTTCTATGAAGTTTTTATAACTTACTATACTGTGACGTTTTTATGCCTCACTATACTATGTTGTTTTTTTGCCTAAATAAACTATGAAGTTTTTATGCCTTACTATACAATGACATTTTCTATGCCTTACTATGCTATTTTGTTTGTTATGCCTTACTATACTATGAAGCTTTTAT
>NW_019523200.1:0-2283 GCF_002814215.2 Seriola lalandi dorsalis | reverse complement strand
AAGAAGAGAATGTAAACTTTAAATAGTGAACAACATGTTTCATTTGAAGCAGGTGTAACGGGATAGTATGTAACCTAGTTAATTAGTTACTGGTTCGACTCAAGGAGCGAGGGACGGTAAGTACAATTTTATTCACACAACAAAGAAGAATCTGTTCAAATCCCTTTTAACAATAATAGAAAATAACAACCCAAAATAAAGTGTCCACTTTTCAGCTTATAGCTGCTCTTAAGTTCAGAGTTCAAGTAGATAAGTTCTCACAGTTCAAAGTTCACAG
Organism: Seriola lalandi dorsalis; assembly: GCF_002814215.2. NCBI lineage: Eukaryota > Metazoa > Chordata > Actinopteri > Carangiformes > Carangidae > Seriola > Seriola lalandi. The sequence goes on along the minus strand of NW_019523200.1, from coordinate 2,006 downwards.
TTCCATAAAGTCAGTCCAATGTCTGTTATGATTCAAGTTCAAGTCTGTCTACCCGGGTAGTGTGTGTACTCTTTTGATGCTCATCTGGATCCAGGGTTGGAAGGTGAAGAGGAAAGGTGGAGTATCTCCCCTCGATCCCTGCTCAGTCAATATCAACGCTGTCCAAATCAATACGGATCCAGCCAAAAAAAACAATCTGCATAGCAGAATATAAAATCATAAATCAATTTCTGTACAGAATTCTTTTTTTTCTTTCAAGTAAGTGCAACCTGTAATTCTGACCACAAGAATTAATAATTGTACTATGAGATATAAATAACTCAAATCATCATTAATGTTAGTTTACAGTATCACATAAATCATGTTGCACCAATTGTCTTTTATCTTATCTTAATCATGTTCAACCATTTCAAAGTGAACTAAACACCACGTTCACATTAATAATTCAGGGGAATCCCTACAATGTACATAATATAACCCTTAACGGACAATTTTTATCCACCAACCATGAACATGGCGCCCAGAAACGGCGCATAAAAAGTATGGTTGTCATGGGAACAAATATACTCGTAACTAAAACTCAGCTTACCGCTCATTGAAACATCTCATAATAGTTATTGTCAATCTCCGATTGGTTTTTGTTCTCTAACTTGGAACTTCACAATTAGCATTCACTACAACAGAAAGATACATCTTGGCTAGCAACTAGCATGTAACATTCAACTAAAACTCACCGGAGTCCTCGGTGGAAAAAAAAACAACAAAACATGGCAATTCCTCCGTCACAGCCGTCATGGAACATTGGTCACAACTCAACCACACAATAACACTGATATGCATGAAAATAAAACAATACTCTTCCCATGAAAGGCAAAACTCTCACTCGTGGCACTCGTGGCATTATCAGTATCGGAGCTCAACTATCGTGTCTGTCTCCCTGCATGCAATGCACGCGGCACTACATTTCCTGCACTGTCTAAACAAGAAGCGTCCCCTTGTGGTTGCTTAAGGAAACTACAGTCACAACACAACTCTTTTGGTGAATGTGCATAGAAACGAAAACAATTTACATAAAACAATAATAAAATACATTTCGTAACCTGTCTAAATTTTCATGGGGTTACACAGGTATAGTAGAAATACAGGAGGATATGTAAAAACATAAATACAGGTTTCCTGCTGGCCTTTTCAAAACAGCTGAATGTAACCAGAACTCAACAACGTGCTGCTAGTCACCAGAGGGTTTAACATTACGAGTGTTGATCTCTTTGTATTGCTCTGAATATGAGCTTTACAATGAGGTATTACTCCAGTAAATCAGATAATGCTAGCTAGAAATACCACATTAAATATAGAGACCAGACTTGACCTCTTACCCAGCTCTGAAAGCTGCCTAAAATTGACCACATTAAATTTCTTGTTTATAATAAGAGGTTTGTGATAGGATGGAAAGTCAACACTGTTTGGAAAGAACAGAATCTAAGCTTCACAATCAGGTATTACTCCAGTAAATAAAAGTTAATTTTCCTGCACTAAGTGTTGCAGGGAGTACCATGATCACGAAATACAAAATGGGGTACCATGACCACGAAATACAAAACGGGGTACCAGGGGCACGATGCTCTGGCAGGCTTGGCTGGAGGGGTTAAGCCGCGGATGGATGCTTAAGTGTGGGTCTGCAGGTTGGGCTGGTGCGCAGGGTTCCTGGAGGAGGTAGGGTCAGCAGCTTGAAAGCAAGCCCAGAACCATGCTTCGAAGGCTGGGTAAAGTGCACCACCAATGCCCATGGAGGTGAGTCTCCGGAGAGTCTTTTTCGACCGAGGAAGGGGTGAGAAGGGGTGGCTCAGCGGCTTAGGCATTCTGTAGAAGGGGTACCTCTCTCGGTGCTGGGCAGTGTATACCGGTTCTTTAAAGCGCTGTCTTTTTCGACCGAGGAAAGGGTGAGAAGGGGTGGCTCAGCGGCTTATGCATTCTGTAGAAGGGGTACCTCTCTCGGTGCTGGGCAG
>NW_019523199.1:0-765 GCF_002814215.2 Seriola lalandi dorsalis | reverse complement strand
TGTTTTTTCAAATTTTTATGCCTTACTATACTATGAGGTTTTTTTCAAATTTTTATGCCTTACTATACTATGATGTTTTTTTCATATTTTTATGCCTTACTATACTATGATGTTTTTTTTCAAATTTTTATGCCTTACTATACTATGACTTTTTATGCCTTACTATACTATGACGTTTTTTTTCATATTTTTATGCCTTACTATACTATGATGTTTTTTTCACATTTTTATGCCTTACTATACTATGAGTTTTTTTTCAAATTTTTATGCCTTACTATATTATGACGTTTTTTTCATATTTTTATGCCTTACTATACTATAATGTTTTTTTCACATTTTTATGCCTTACTATACTATAACGTTTTATACCTTATTATACTATTACTTTTTTTCAAATTTTTATACCTTACTATACTATGACTTTTTATGCCTTATTATACTATGACGTTTTTTTCACATTTTTATGCCTTACTATACTATGAGGTTTTTTTCAAATTTTTATGCCTTACTATACTATGATGTTTTTTTTTCACATTTTTATGCCTTACTATACTATGACTTTTTTCAAATTTTTATGGCTTACTATACTATGACTTTTTATGCCTTACTATACTATGACGTTTTTTTTCATATTTTTTTGCCTTACTATACTATGTTTTTTTCACATTTTTATGCCTTACTATACTATGATGTTTTTTTCACATTTTTATGCCTTACTATACTATGACATTTTTTTCATATTTTTATACCTTACTATACTATGAG
>NW_019523198.1:0-602 GCF_002814215.2 Seriola lalandi dorsalis | reverse complement strand
ATAATAATGTCATAGTATAGTAAGGTATAAAAATGTCATAGTATAGTAAGGTATAAAAATGTCATAGTATAGTAAGGTATAAAAATGTCATAGTATAGTAAGGTATAATAATGTCATAAAAATGTCATAGTATAGTAAGGTATAAAAATGTCATAAAAATGTCATAGTATAGTAAGGGATAAAAATGTCATAGTAAGGCATGAAAATGTCATAGTATAGTAAGGCATAAAAATATCATAAAAATGTCATAGTATAGTAAGGGATAAAAATGTCATAGTAAGGCATGAAAATGTCATAGTATAGTAAGGCATAATAATGTCATAGTATAGTAAGGTATAATAATGTCATAAAAATGTCATAGTATAGTAAGGTATAATAATGTCATAAAAATGTCATAGTATAGTAAGGTATAAAAATGTCATAAAAATGTCATAGTATAGTAAGGGATAAAAATGTCATAGTAAGGCATGAAAATGTCATAGTATAGTAAGGCATAAAAATATCATAGTATAGTAAGGCAAAATAATGTCATAAAAATGTCATAGTATAGTAAGGGATAAAAATGTCATAGTAAGGCATAAAAATGTCATAGTATAGCAAGG
>NW_019523197.1:0-809 GCF_002814215.2 Seriola lalandi dorsalis | reverse complement strand
CATAAAAGGTCATAAAAACGTCATAGTATGGTCAGACATAAACAGGAGATAGTATAGTAAGGCACAAAATTCATAAAAACGTCATAGTATAGTATGCCATAAAATGCCAAAAAAACATAATAGTATATTAAGGCATAAGGGTCATAAAAACGTCATAGTATGGCAAAGCATGAGATTAAATAATATAATTAGGCAGAAAAATGCCAAAAAACGTCAAAGTAAAGTATGGCATAAAATGTCATAAAAACGCCATAGTATGGCAAAGCATGAGACAAAATAATATAATTAGGCATAAAAATGCCAAAAAACATCATAGTATAGTGTGCCATAAAATGGCAAAAAAAACATCATTGTATATTAAGGCATTAAAGGTCATAAAAACGTCATAGTATGGTCAGGCATCAATGCAAATAGTATAGTACGGTAGAAAAATGCCAAAAAACGTCATAGTATAGTACGGCATAAAATGTAAAAAAAACACCATAGAATATTAAGGCATAAAAGGTCATAAAATCATCATTGTATGGTCAGGCATCAAAGGAGATAGTATAGTGAGTCAGAAAAATGCCAAAAAACGTCATAGTATATTATGGCATAAAATGTCATAAAAACGCCATAGTATGGCAAAGCATGAGACAAAATAATATAATTAGGCATAAAAATGCAAAAAAAAGTCAAAGTAAATTATGGCAGAAAAATGCCAAAAAACTTCATAGTATAGTATGGCATAAAATGGCAAAAAAAACATCATACTATATTAAGTCATAAAAGGTCATAAAAACATCATAGTATGGTCAGGCATCAAAGGA
>NW_019523196.1:0-557 GCF_002814215.2 Seriola lalandi dorsalis | reverse complement strand
TATATTAAGGCATAAAAGGTCATAAAATCGTCATAGTATGGTCAGGCATGAGACGAAATACTATAATTAGCCATAAAAATGCCAAAAAAGATCTTAGTGTAGTATGGCAGAAAAATGTCAAAAAAAGGGGGTGTCGTGTGGCGTAGTGGTCTAAGCAGGCGCCCCATGTGTAGAGGCTACAGTCCTCGCTGCAGTTGGACCCGGTTCGAATCACGCATCGGACAGCCTATTAAAGGCATAAAAACCTCAAAAATATACGTAAAAAAGAAAATGTCAAAAATACATCACAGTAAATTAAGGCTTCAAAGTTCATAAAAACATTATACTATGGTCTGGCATGAGACGAAATACTACAATTAGCACTAAAAATGCCAAAAAAGATCTTAGTATAGTATGGCAGAAAAATGACAAAAAACGACATAGGTATGGCATAAAATGTCAAAAATACATCATGGTATATTAAGGCATGAAAGTTCATAAAAATGTTATAGTATGGTCAGGCATGAGACGAAATATTATGATTAGCCATAAAAATGCCAAAAAAGATCTTAGTGTAG
>NW_019523195.1:0-1333 GCF_002814215.2 Seriola lalandi dorsalis | reverse complement strand
TCTGTTGAGTGTTGTTCAATACTACCATGCATCATGGACACTGCAGCATTATAATAGCAATCCACCAAGGTACAAGCATGCCTGGTTTTTAAAGGGAATGAGATGATACTCTGCACTCTTGCACTGCATTTTTTCCACCAGTAAATTAGCAAAAGTGGACATGGACACACTCAAAATGTACTCACTCCATTTGCTATAATGTTAAATAGAGCCTGTTATGTGTCTGTGAAACTCATTAAAAGCGACACAGAGGCATTGAATAGGAAATATTTCTCAGCTAATTTCAAAGATCAATGTTTGGATTAATCACAGAACAGAGCTCAGCTGTGACTTACACTTCAGTTCTTCAGGCACTTTCACATCACAAATGAGCAAACTCTTACCCACTCAGCTTTTAATACAATATCAACATGAAACCTTTAAACCAGTGGTTTCCAACCTTTTCCACATCCGACTGCCCCAGCCCACAGGTTGGGAACCACTGCTTTAAACTATAAATACTGACGGTTTCCGATTCAGGACCGCTAATTGTCAACTCTTTATCATAATAAGTGACATTTTGCTGAAAACACAAAAACCTGGCAGCTCAGAGTTCCTGCATAGATCTTAGCTGTTACACAGATGATAGCTAAAGATGGAAAGATCTTCTGAGATGGGTAAATATATTGGTAGAGACAATTCATCAGCATTTTTTGGGAGCCAGTGTGTAATTAATAAACAGCTCAGTAGTTGACGCAGGAGTTCTCTACACCGACACATTGCGCAGTGAGAGTATCACTGCAGCTGAAACACCACAAGCCAGTTTTCTGTCATGTTTTCTGTCAGGAACTGTGACAGCCTGCTATGCCTCTGTGTTTTTCCACTCACCCTGCCTCTGACTCACTCTCCACTCTGCCACACCTCCTAATCAGCCTCACTGTCCTCACCTGTAGCCCCCTGCTGCACTCCATGTCCAATCAGGCCAGTATATACTGTATGTATCCCTGGTTCACTCGCTCTTTGCCAGATTGTTCTAGTATCATGCAAGACTTTCAAGCGTTCATCTCTGGACTGACTTCCCTGTACCGACTCTGCTTGTCCCTGACCATCCTGCCTCATCTCTGCCGCGGTAAACGCCTCAGCCTTCTGTCCCCGACCACGAGTTCTGCCTGTGCACTTCCTGGTTCCCGTCTGCCTGTCCCTGTGGCTGTTTGGCGTTTTCCAGCTCTGATGTCGCAAACGTGAGTGCTTCCCTGCTCGTTTCCGGAGTCTTCGTCTGGCTTTGATTACCCTTCCTGGTTCGTCTGCCCTTCTGACTGATCACCTGGTTCTGATCCTCCTGCTCCCTCGACGA
>NW_019523194.1:6140-7191 GCF_002814215.2 Seriola lalandi dorsalis | reverse complement strand
TGTTTCTAGAGCTCCAGAGAGAAGCCTGAGAGAGATGTAAAACTACACTGAGATGGTTTTTGGTTCTTAAAACCACAAATATATCTTCTTATGGATCATCACTTCAAACAAAACCTTTACGTACATGAACACAGTTGCACATGTGCTGTTCCAACAAGTGTGTTTTTCAATGACGAGGGAGTTGATTTTGTTGAGAATTGGATTCTAGTATCAAACATGGAGTAAAATTGGAATCTTCAGGTCAACATTTAACAAGAATTCATCCTGTTTGGTTGTTTAGAGCCAAACAGCATGAAGAGACAGATCTCACTGCATCTTTAACACACACACACACACACACACACACACACACACACACACAAATACACGCACATTCACAGAGGCAGTGATTCACCATTCACCTCCTCAAGATCCAACACACACACACACACACACACACACACACACACACACACAGTTATTGCTTATTCATGAGCCTCTCTGTTCTTTATTGAGGTGGATCCAGAGATGTTCTGAATGACTGGAGAGAGAGAGAGAGAGAGAGAGAGAGAGAGAGAGAGATAACACCAAGGGCCAGATTTACGTGTATGAAAGGAAGGACACACTTACTCTACACCTTTCATTTAGTCTGCACCCACAATCTGTGTGTAATTATCTCCTGATTTACAGATGCAACAGCTGACTACACAGTCAGGTCCTGTGACTGACATCCAGGCTCATTTTCTGAGCTCGCATCCCGTTCACCTTCCATCCTCACTGAGACACTGATTTTCTAAAACACTCTCCAAAGGAGATAAATCTAAAAACTCTGACCTCTTGTTTCAGTGTGGACGAGGAAAACGGGGATTTTGGAAAACAACTACATAATCCTGATCCTGTGCTGTGAGGCTGTAAAGTTCAGCAGACAACACACTGATGCTTTCTGATCACTCATTCTAACTGTTAATTTGACTTCTGCCTAGTTGTCTCTCAACCAAAACAATAACAAGACAGCGTTGGGTGGCGTCATGAAATAGCATGGGATCATGGGAGTTGTTGTCTTCACCACCAT
>NW_019523194.1:4825-4889 GCF_002814215.2 Seriola lalandi dorsalis | reverse complement strand
AAATTCGCAGAGTGACAGAAGAGAGTCGCCAAACACAACGCTAGTCGCTTTTAACAAAGACAAA
>NW_019523194.1:0-437 GCF_002814215.2 Seriola lalandi dorsalis | reverse complement strand
TTTTTCAGATGAAAGATAAAAAGTCTTGTCCATCATAATTTGCATTAGATCATTAAACTTGTTTCAGGGTAACGACACTGACAGCTCCTGCCTGAGTGGAGGTTGAGGGCAGTACTGTGGTTATCAGATCCTCCTCTGTCGTTCTACTTTAATTGAATGAATTAAAAGACAATCTAGTTTCAGGAACCTTTATCTTGAATGTCTGAAGTTCCACTGCTTGCATGAAGTCGTTTTTTTAAAATTACATTTGAGGTCAGATAGTTGGTAGTGGCCTTATTTTTAAAGCTACTTTCAGTCAATCTTATCGAATCATTTTTGCTGAGGTTGTTGGCTGATATTTTTGTTTGATAGCAGCTTCATTCTCTGGATCTTTTTTTGTGTCGTGAACATAGCTGCTCATCCTGCAGGAAAGCGGAAGCAGTCAGACAGATCATGAG
>NW_019523193.1:975-1729 GCF_002814215.2 Seriola lalandi dorsalis | reverse complement strand
CATAAAAACGACATAGTATAGTAAGGCATAAAAAGTCATAAAAACGTCATAGTATACTAAGGCATAAAAAGTCATAGTATAGTAAGGCATGAAAAGTCATAATATGATAAGTCATAAAAAGTCATAAAAACGACATAGTATAGTAAGGCATAAAAAATCATAAAAACGTCATAGTATAGTAAGGCATAAAAATTCATAGTATGGTAAGGCATAAAAGATCATAAAAACGTCATAGTATAGTAAGGCATAAAAATTTATGGTATGGTAAGGCATAAAAAGTCATAAAAACGACATAGTATAGTAAGGCATAAAAAATCATAAAAACGTCATAGTATAGTAAGGCATAAAAATTCATAGTACGGTAAGGCATAAAAAGTCATTAAAACATCATAGTATAGTATGGCATGAAAAGTCATAATAACGACATAGTATAGTATGGCATAAAAAGTCATAAAAACGACATAGTATAGTAAGGCATAAAAAATCATAAAAACGTCATAGTATAATATGGCATAAAAATTCATAGTATGGTAAGGCATGAAAAGTCATAATATGATAAGTCATAAAAAGTCATAAAAACGACATAGTATAGTAAGGCATAAAAAGTCATAGTATGGCAAGTCGTAAAAAGTCAAACAAACGACATAGTATAGTATGGTATTAAAAGTCATAAAAAGTCAAAGTATAGTAAGGCATAAAAAGTCATAAAAACGACATAGTATACTAAGGCATAAAAAGTCATAGTATAGTAAGG
>NW_019523193.1:0-955 GCF_002814215.2 Seriola lalandi dorsalis | reverse complement strand
GTCATAAAAACGTCATAGTATACTAAGGCATAAAAAGTCATAGTATAGTAAGGCATGAAAAGTCATAATATGATAAGTCATAAAAAGTCATAAAAACGACATAGTATAGTATGACATAAAAAGTCATAAAAACGTCATAGTATAGTATGGCATAAAACGTCATAGTATAGTATACCAGAAAAAGTCATAAAAACGTCATAGTATAGTATGGCATTAAATGTCATAGTATATTATACCACAAAAAGTCAGAAAAACGTTATAGTATAATATGGTGTAAAAAGTCATGAAAACGTCATAGTATACTAAGGCATAAAAAGTCATAAAAACGTCATAGTATAGTATGGCATAAAACGACATAGTATAGTATGGCATAAAACGACATAAAAAGTCAAAGTATAGTAAGGAATAAAAAGTCATGAAAACGTCATAGTATACTAAGGCATAAAAAGTCATAGTATAGTAAGGCATAAAAAGTCATAGTATGGCAAGTCGTAAAAAGTCAAACAAACGACATAGTATAGTATGGTATTAAAAGTCATAAAAAGTCAAAGTATAGTAAGGCATAAAAAGTCATAAAAACGACATAGTATAGTAAGGCATGAAAAGTCATAATATGATAAGTCATAAAAAGTCATAAATACGACATAGTATAGTAAGGCATAAAAAGTAATAAAAACGTCATAATATGATAAGTCATAAAAAGTCATAAAAACGACATAGTATAGTAAGGCATAAAAAGTCATAGTATGGCAAGTCGTAAAAAGTCAAACAAACGACATAGTATAGTATGGCATTAAAAGTCATAAAAAGTCAAAGTATAGTAAGGCATAAAAAATCATAAAAACATCATAGTATAGTATGGCATGAAAAGTCATAAAAACGACATAGTATAGTATGACATAAAAAGTCATAAAAAGTCAAAGTATAGTAAGGCATAAAAAGTCATAAAAACGAC
>NW_019523192.1:0-707 GCF_002814215.2 Seriola lalandi dorsalis | reverse complement strand
ACACTGGTGAAAGGAGGTTCCCACCTGATGACCCCAAAGACATGTTAGTTATCACTGCTCATTAGTCTGTACAATTAATAGTTATCATAGGACATGTTAAGCTTAGGGAGCTATTCACTGGGTCCATTTTCTGTAGCACAAGCTTTGTGTTTATCTTAAATTCAAAGCTAGCCTAGCTAGTGACTGCTGTGAATAGGGCAGCTGACAACAAGGGAAAGACCATGTGACAGCCTGGATAGACAGCTGACAGGAGGCAAAGACCCCAAGGGTGCTGCCATGGGCTAGCAATCCATGGTAGCAGTGGCGAGGCCTAGCATCTTTGTCACAGCCAACACAAGCTACGTTTTATTTAAGAAAAATACCCCAAGGGTCAGCGAGAGCAGGGGTGGAAGATGACTCACAGGCAGACTATACGGCAACGGACACTGGAACGGACATGACTATGAGCTGGATATGCGACTCAGTGAAGGATAGGGGCACGGACCTATTCTCTAAGACTAGAACTGGGCAGAATAGTTTTCAGGGTGACGTGAGGGTAGCTGGAGAGAATAAAAATGATAGGCCAGAGGGAAATAAGCTCCAGATTTGTCCTTGTGGCTGGCAGAAAGTAACGTCAGTTAGGGGCCTTAGAATACATCAGGGAAGAAAGAGATGTGTTGCAAAGGAAAGGCAGTGTGGCCGCATCGATCGATACTTTTTAAGAAGTC
>NW_019523191.1:0-626 GCF_002814215.2 Seriola lalandi dorsalis | reverse complement strand
GGGAGGAGGGAGGGGTGGATCTGACCTGTGTCCTCGAGGACACCAGGTAAACCCACCTGCATCAACCTGACAGCAACAGGCTCCTGGCTGAGCTGTGCTAAGATGCTGCTAACACGGTTAGCTGTCACAACTGTTACATTAGTCTCACAGGCTAATATCATATATGTGAGGAGTAACTTGTTATTGTAGCTGAAGTTAGCATGTGTGCTAACGTTAAACTGTGAAACCACAGTGCAAAACGTTTTCTAACACTAAGACTGATGATGAATAACGGCTCCTTCCCTCCATCACTTATGGACGCTGCAACAGCTTCCGGTCGACCTGTCAGACTGTTGCTCCGTCCTCACTGAGCTATGAAGGATTATTTTACATCTCTACTATAATTTACACTTGTTACTTAATAAGATTTATCCACCTCTTTATGATGCAAACTTGTCTTGTGACAGTGAAGTTCACCTGCACCTTCATTCACAACTGTGTTCTAGTTTTGTCAGTTACAGTTGATTGTAAATTGTTGAAATTAATGCAGTTTTAATCTGAAATAAAGTTTTTTATGGGGCTTTGCTTTGTTGATGGTTTTTATGGAGCGTGTCTGGTGTGAATTTTAACAGTAGCAGCACAGTATA
>NW_019523190.1:0-3191 GCF_002814215.2 Seriola lalandi dorsalis | reverse complement strand
TTTCAACTTTCTCCATGTCTTTATTTTTGAAATGTGTTCCATTATCAGAGCGAATTAGTCTGGGAAAACCGTGAGTGGGAATGTAGTGATTTATCAAACATTTTATAACTGATGTGGCGTCCTCCTTTGCGGTGGGATAGGCCTCAACCCACCGTGAGAAGGAGTCCACAATCACCAACAAATAACGTTTCCCACCTTCACGGCTTAACATGTCTGTGAAATCAATAGTGATTTCCTGACCTGGTGCAGCTGGTTCTGGATACTTGCCAGCCTCCACTCTAAGGGCTGGTCTTACATTACATGTCTGACACACTGAGCAATCTTTAACAAAGTTTTGGATTACAGCATTCTTACCGTCAATCCACCAGTGTCGTAAATCATGTGTCATCTGTCCAGTGCTCCTGTGGTCAGGTCCATGAGTCTGTGTCAACATGCTGTTTAGCCATTGAGGGGGCATTATCACCTGACTATTTACATGCCATATTCCTTGGCTGTTCTGTTGTCCCCCTTTTGACTTCCACTGAGTCTTTATCTCTTGTGATGCAGTTTCTTGTGCTGCTTTGACTGTTCTTAGTTCTGATTTCTGCGCTGATACGCTTCCTGTTTATGGGTAACATTATCATATTTACAGTGTATCCTGCTGCCTGTTTCGCTGCTTGATCAGCTGCATCATTTCCTTTGGCTTCTCTATCATCTAGAGTGCTATGTCCTTTAACTTTCATTATTGCCACCCGTTTTGGAAGTTATAGAGCTTCTGCTAACTCCCTCATCATTCTTTCATGAGCCATGCTTTTACCCCCACTTGTCCTAAAACCTGCCTGCATCCATCCTGTTAAGTCCCTGTGTACTGCATTATATACATAAGCGGAATCAGTATAAATATTTGCGCTTTTTTCCTGTGACAATTCTAATGCTGATATGACTGCTCTTAGTTCTGCGCTGATACGCTTCCTGTTTATGGGGGTCCCATCTATCCCTAGTTCCACCACAGCGTATCCTGCCTGCAAGCCACGGTCTGGATGTCTGAAACAACAGCCATCTGTGTATATTTCCACTTCAGGATTTACCAAAGGTGTTTCACTCAAATCAGTCCTCACCTTGGTCCTGTCCTTTGTAGCTGTTATACAACAATGTGGTGTCCCTTCCAATATTTGTTCTGCCATGTTGATTCCTTGATGTACAAATGTTATGTGTGGTTGTGTTAGCACTTTGAGAATCCTGCTCTGTCTTAGTGGTGTCAGTGTGAATGCAGAGGATGTCACAAATGCAACTGTAGCGTGAGAGGTTAAGATTATCAGTGGGTGATGCATGACTACATGTGCGATTTTTTCTGTCAATTTAGCAACTGCTGCTGCATATCTGACACATGGAGTGGCTCTTTTTTCCTGTACATCAAACAGTACACTACAGTATATTAACACTCTCCTAATCCCCCTTTGTTTCTGATAGAGAACACCATATGCAGACGCTTGTCTTTCAGAAACATCGAGAAAAAACGGTTGAGTGTAATCGGGGGGCGCCAAAGATGTGGCCTGTGACAAATCCTGTTTGAGACAAATAAAATCTGAATCAGCCTCAACCGTCCAGTCCAACTTGGCACTGAGGTTGCGGCAACCCTGAACTTTAACCAGTGCACGCAGAGACTCAGTCCTACCGGCATAATCAGGCACAAAATGTCTGGAGTAACCTGTGAGACCCAAAAAGGAGAGCATATCTTTCACTGTTTCTGGCCTTGGGTGATTTAAAATCGAATCTTTATGTAATGCAGACATGTCAGCACCTGTGCCAGAGATCTCTCTCCCCAGGAAGGTGACAGAGGCTCTGCAGCACTGTAACTTGGTTTTGGAAACTTTGTAGCCGCATGTATGTAGGCGCAGTAGAATGGATCGAGTGAGCTGCAAACATGTGTGAGGTGATGGACAAGCCACCAAAATATCATCCACATATTGAACCACCAGGCATCCGTCTGGTATATCAAGGTCAGCAAGCTGAGCACGCAAAATGTCATTAAAAATAGAGGGGGAAAGTAAAAATCCTTGTGGCATGCGCGTATATGTTAGTCTCCTTCCCCCATATGTAAAAGAAAACATGTCCTGTAGGTGTGGTGCCAGGGGAAGACAGAAAAAAGCGTTTGCCAGATCAATGCAAGAGAAGAACTGATGTGAGGTGTCTAACATAGCAAGAGCAGCGTGGGGGTTGGGAACAGGGGTGACAGGGGAAGTGATGATCCGATTAATAGCTCTTAGGTCATGTGCCATTCTATATGTGCCAGATGATTTTTTAACAGGTAGAATAGGGGTGTTCCACTGTGACTGTGATGGTCTCAACACACCGGCCTGCAACAGGCCTTCTATGGTAGGTTTTATACCATCTGTGGCCTCTTGTTTATGTTTATACTGTGATTGCCAAATAGGAGCTGCTATAGGTTGGACAGAGAAAGTGACAGGATTCACATTTTTACAAAAACCCACATCAAAAGGTCCAGACGACCATAGTGAATCAGGGAGGGTTTGGAGCATTTCCTGCGTTCCATCCCCGTCAGTGCGTTCTCTACCATGATATCTGGTGAGAGTTTCATGTTGACACGTGCCATTGAGATCTGTATGATATTGGATACGGTACATGTGGGTAGATGGAGAAATGAACAGCCTAGGTATTTGTGTAGGCTGCCAGTCTGTGAGTGTAAGTGCTTTTTTAACCATGGGACCCAACTCTTTAGCCTGATGTCCTGCATGTAAGGCCAAAGATATGTGGGGGGTGGCAGTGTTAGACATTTTATACCAAGATTTCCTATACTCAGGAAGCATAACTGCTGATGCCACTCCTTCTTGTCCCACATAAATGCCCTCTACATGCAGGGCCCAGGTATCTCCTTCTATTTTGTCTTCAAATTCAGCCTTATATATCCAATCTTCATTCCTGTCATAATATAAAGTACAATGGGGAGGGTCGGGAACAGAGTGGTAGGAGCTGAGAGAGTGAATCCACGGAGCCCATAAGTCAAATTGTTCTATCAAGGGATTATTTTCTGTATTTAACAATACCCAATATACATCAGCTGGTGGTTCAGCAGCAGTGTATGGAGCAGAGGCACCCAGGGGCATTTGCTTAACAGACGTATCGATAGAAGAGCTGCAGGTGATCACAGTTCCATCTGGAAAATGCATAGTTGTTCCCTGAGGTGCACATTT
>NW_019523189.1:0-948 GCF_002814215.2 Seriola lalandi dorsalis | reverse complement strand
CTTACTATACTATTATGTCTTTAAATCTTACTATACTATGACATTTTTTGATGTTTTAATGCTTTATTATACCATGTCGTTTTTTCACTTTTTGCCATAGTATACTATGTCGTTTTTTCACTTTTTTTCCCATACTATACTATGTAGTTTTTTTTCACATTTTGGGCCTTATTATACTATTATGTCTTTAAATCTTACTATACTATGACATTTTTTGATGTTTTGATGATTTATTATACCATGTCGTTTTTTCACTTTTTGCCATAGTATACTATGTCGTTTTTCACTTTTTTTGCCATACTATACTATGTATTTTTTTTTCTTATTTTGGGCCTTATTATTCTATTATGTCTTTAAATCTTACTATACTATGACATTTTTTGATGTTTTTATGCTCTTACTATACTATGACATTTTTTGATGTTTTTATGCTTTATTATACCATGTCGTTTTTTCAGTTTCTATGCCTTTTTTTTCTATGTCATTTTTACTTACTTTTTAGGCCTTACTATACTATTATGTCTTTAAATCTTACTATACTATGACATTTTTTGATGTTTTTATGCTTTATTATACCATGTCGTTTTTTCACTTTTTGCCATAGTATAATATGTCGTTTTTTCAGTTTCTATGCCATTTTTTTCTATGTCATTTTTACTTACTTTTTAGGCCTTACTATACTATGACGTCTTTATACCATACTATACTATGACATTTTTTGATGTTTTTATGCTTTATTATACCATGTCGTTTTTTCACTTTTTGCCATAGTATACTATGTCGTTTTTTCACTTTTTTTCCCATACTATACTATGTAGTTTTTTTTCACATTTTGGGCCTTATTATACTATTATGTCTTTAAATCTTACTATACTATGACATTTTTTGATGTTTTGATGCTTTATTATATCATGTCGTTTTTTCACTTTTTGCCATAGTATACTATGT
>NW_019523188.1:0-1042 GCF_002814215.2 Seriola lalandi dorsalis | reverse complement strand
CAGCCTCATCAGTCCTGACTTCATCTTCACTGATGGACAACATGAACCGCAGGAAGCTGAAAAACCGCCAAACATTTCCCCGTCATGACTCGACTTCTGCCGGCCTCTAAATAAACCCTGCTCCTGTCTTTATGTCTGATTCTGAACTGCAGTTAGTGATATTAATTATCTACAAACCCACAACAGCTCCAGTCAGTGAACTGACCTCAGAGTCTCCAGTCCACAGTTTGGACTCTCCAGTCCAGCAGACAGGATCCTCACTCCTGAATCCTGCAGGTTGGTGTTGTCACTCAGGTCCAGGTGTCTCAGGTGGGAGGGGTTGGACTTCAGAGCTGAGGCCACGACTTCACAGTGAGTCTCTGAGAGTCCACAACCAGCAAACCTGTCATGACACGTTCATTACACAGAGTCATTATGTAAGAGGACACTTCATATTGACTTCAAGCATGTGATGATCAAACAGTTTGACACGTCCTGTGTTGATCCATATTCTCTCTTCATCACTGGTTCAGTTCATCTGATCTCACTGTGTTTGACAGGAAACAATCATTCTCATCAGTCTCTCTCACACCTGCAGAGTTTCAATCCTCTTTCAGGTGAAGAGAGAAGATGTGGTCACAGTCAGTCTTCCATAATGTCCACAGTCTGTCAGTGAGATCTGATCCATGTGGTCTCCACAAAGTTCCCATGAGGCCATGTTGATTAGAAAACACTGTTTTAAAGTGACAGCAGGATATTTCCACTGAGTTCAGCTCAGTGAACAATGACAGTTGGTAAAGATGATCTGTGTTTGATACCTGCTGCTGTCAGCGTCACCATCATCAGCTCGGTACAGATGAACACATCAGCTGATCACACCTGTTTAATATTTCTATTATTTCATATGAAGACGTGCGTCTCAGATGACTGAGTGAAGTTTTCACTCTTTTTCAGCACAAAAACACAAAGTGATAAAGTTGAATTAATGTCACCAGAAAGATGTTTTCAGTCTGTAGGATCTCCATCTCCAGACTCATGGAAATGCTTTTTAACTATTCCATTA
>NW_019523187.1:0-992 GCF_002814215.2 Seriola lalandi dorsalis | reverse complement strand
CATAAATATGTCAAAAAACGTCATAGAATAATAAGGCATAGAACTTAAAAAAAACGTCTTAGTATAGCAAGACCTAAAAACGTCATAGGATAGTAAGGCATAAAAATTTCAAAAAACGTCATAGTATAGTAAGGCGTAAAAATGTCATAAAATAATAAGACACAAAAACATCATAGTATAGTAAGGCAAAAAAATGTCAAAAAACAATATATTATAGCAGGGCATAAAAATGTCAAAAAACGTCATAGTATAGTAAATAATAAGACATAAAAATGTCATAGTATAGTAAGGCAAAAAATGTCAAAAAACATCATAGTATAGTAAGGCAAAAAAATGTCAAAAAAAATCATAGTATAATAAGGCATAAAAATGTCAAAAAACATCATTGTATAGTAAGGCATAGAAATGTCAAAAAAAATGTCATAGTATAGTAAATAATAAGACATAAAAATGTCATAGTATAGTATGGCAAAAAAAATTTCAAAAAACATCATAGGATAGTAAGGCATAAAAATGTCAAAAACAACATAGCATAATAAGACATAGAACTTCAAAAAAACGTCTTAGTAAAGCAAGACCTAAAAACGTCATAGAATAGTAAGACAAAAAAAATTCAAAAAGCATCATAGTATAATAAGGCATAGAACTTCAAAAAACGTCTTAGTATAGCAAGACCTAAAAACGTCATAGTATAGTAAGGCAAAAAAAAAGCCAAAAAACGTCATAGGATAGTTAGGCATGAAAATGTCATAAAATAATAAGACACAAAAACGTCATACTATAGTAAGGCAAAAAATGTCAAAAAACATCATAGTATAGTAAGGCAAAAAAATGTCAAAAAAAATCATAGTATAATAAGGCATAAAAATTTCAAAAAACGTCATAGTATAGTAAGGCATAGAAATGTCAAAAAAATGTCATAGTATAGTAAATAATAAGACATAAAAATGTCATAGTATAGTGAGACCTAAAAACGTCATAGTATAGTATGG
>NW_019523186.1:0-859 GCF_002814215.2 Seriola lalandi dorsalis | reverse complement strand
TTATTTCATCAGGGTTAGAGGTTAAAGAACTCTTGTGTTGAAGGATTAACATCCATGTTGTTGGATCATTGATTTACTGGAATCAAACAATATGATCAACAGCTGATGTTTATTTCCTGTCCTCACCTGTCAGAAAACAAAGTACCTTTATATATATCAGCTGTGATCAGCTCCTGTCTGCAGTGTCTCATGATGTTCTGTTTTACTGTGAAATTGAAGGAAGCTTTATTGTGGAGGGACATCAGAGATGATGATATAATGAGTAATTGAAGTCACACTGAATCAGATCAACATGTGTTTGATGTCTCTGTTCAGATCTGCTTGAGTTACGAGTCTGAGGAGAAAGACCATTAAGTGTTTTAAAGTATCTTAATCTCTCTTATGATGTTTAGTGGTCGGGTTGTAAAACTGAATCAGTGGATGTTAATGATCGTCCATGAATCCAAGTGTTTGCTGGGCTGCTCTTCACTTCACTGCAGCTTCATGACGCCATCTAGTGGACTGATGGTAGAAGTACAGCAGCTGATGGCAGCTTCCTCTGCCTCACACTGATATGAAACAGAGAAGAAGAGCCAATCAGTGGAGGAGCAGCTGGAAAAAAGATGTACATTTGAGTTGATATGCATATGAATGATGTGTGTTTCTCTCCACATGAAGGTAGAAAGTGTGTGTGAGCTGATGTGGATGTGAACTCAGCAGCATGGATCAGTGTGAGGACAGAGAGGAGGGAGCCCCTCCCTCTAAAACCACTCTGTGTGGGGAACATGAGAGAAAGACCAGAGCTCAGAGGTGAGATGAGGATCTCTAACTGTCCATGACTCACATCACTGCTCCATCATTATTCACACTCAAAGCTCTG
>NW_019523185.1:0-664 GCF_002814215.2 Seriola lalandi dorsalis | reverse complement strand
CTTACTATACTATGTCATTTTGTAACTTTTTATGCCTTAATATACTATGACATTTTTATGACTTTTTATAGCTTACCATAGTATGTTGTTTTTATGTCTTACTGTACAATGTCGTTTTTATGACTTTTCATGCCTTACTATACTATGTGTTTTTATGACCTTTTATGCCTTACTATACTATGACGTTTTTATGACTTTTTATGCCTTAAAATACTATGTCATCTTTATGACCTTTTATGCATTACTATACTATGACGTTTTTATACCTTACTGTACTATGTC
Organism: Seriola lalandi dorsalis; assembly: GCF_002814215.2. Lineage (NCBI taxonomy): Eukaryota > Metazoa > Chordata > Actinopteri > Carangiformes > Carangidae > Seriola > Seriola lalandi. Next base: position 382 of record NW_019523185.1, on the reverse strand, counting down.
GTTTTTATGAATTTTTATGCCTTATTATACTATGACGTCTTTATGCCTTACTATACTGTCATTTTTATGTCTTACTGTACAATGTTGTTTTTATGTCTTTTTATGCTTTACTATACTATGTGTTTTTATGAATTTTTATACCTTACTATACTATGACGTTTTTATGAATTTTTATGCCTTACTATACTATGATGTTTTTATGACGTTTTTATGCCTTACTATACTATGTCATTTTGTTACTTTTTATGGCTTACTATACTATGACATTGTTTTGATTTTTATGCGTTACTATACTATGTCATTTTTATGACTTTTTATGCTTTACTATAATATGACGTTTTTATGACTTTTCATGCCTTACTGTACTATGTCGTTTTTATGA
>NW_019523184.1:0-462 GCF_002814215.2 Seriola lalandi dorsalis | reverse complement strand
ACATTTTTATGTCATACTATACTATGACGTTTTTTGACATTTTATGCCATACTATACTATGACGTTTTTTTGATATTTTTATGCCTTACCATGCAATGTCTTTGTATTCCTTACTATAATATGATGTTTTTATGACCTATTATGCATTAATATACCATGATGTTTTTTCGACATTTTATGCCATACTATACTATGACATTTTTTGACATTTTATGCCATACTATACTATGAGGTTTTTTTTTTAATTTTTATGCCTTACCATGCAATGTGTTTGTATTCCTTACTATACTATGATGTTTTTATGACCTATTATGCATTAATAAACCATGATGTTTTTTCGACATTTTATGCCATACTATACTATGACGTTTTTTGACATTTTATGCCACACTATACTATGACGTTTTTTGACATTTTTATGCCATACTATACTATGAAGTTTTTTTTACATTTTTAAGCCTT
>NW_019523183.1:0-623 GCF_002814215.2 Seriola lalandi dorsalis | reverse complement strand
TGTTGATTTATTCCTCACCATACTATGACCTTTTTATGACCTTTTATGCCTTAATATACTATAATGATTTTTTGACATTTTATGCCATACTATACTATGACGTTTTTTCACATTTTTATGACATAATATACTATGTCGTTTTTTGACATTTTTAAGCCTTTCTACACTATGTTGATTTATTCCTCACCATACTATGACCTTTTTATGACGTTTTATGCTTTAATACTCTATGGAATTTTTTTGACATTTTATGCCATACTATACTATGACGTTTTTTCAAATTTTTATGACATACAATACTATGTCGTTTTTTGACATTTTTAAGCCTTACTACACTATGTTGATTTATTCCTCACCATACTATGACCTTTTTACGACCTTTTATGCCTTAATATACTATAATGATTTTTTGACATTTTATGCCATACTATACTATGACGTTTTTTCACATTTTTATGACATAATATACTATGTCGTTTTTTGACATTTTTAAGCCTTACTACACTATGTTGATTTGTTCCTCACCATACTATGACCTTTTTATGACCTTTTATGCCTTAATATACTATAATGATTTTTTGACATTTTATGCCATACTATACTATGACGTTTTTTCACATTTT
>NW_019523182.1:0-527 GCF_002814215.2 Seriola lalandi dorsalis | reverse complement strand
CTCTGACTCTTAGGCACCTGTTCTAACCATTCTCCTACAGTGTAGCCATAAGGCATCGAAAACGTTACGGTATAGTAAGGCATAAAATGTCAAAAAACGTCACAGTATAGTGAGGCATAAAAAGTCAAAAAACTTCATATTATTTTAAGGCATTAAAACATCAAAAAAGGTCATAGTATAGTAAGGCATAAAAACGTCACAGTATAGTAAGGCATAAAATGTCAAAAAACGTCATATTATATTAAGGCATAAAAATGTCAAAAAACGTCATAGTATTGTAAGGCATAAAACATCACAGTATAGTAAGGCACAAAATGTCAAAAAACGTCATATTATTTTAAGGCATAAAAACGTCAAAAAAAGTCATAGTATAGTATGACATAAAATGGCAAAAAAGGTCATATTATTGTAAGGCATAAAAACATCAAAAAACGTCATAGTATAGTATTGCATAAAATGTCAAAAAACGTCATTATTTTAAGGCATAAAAACATCAAAAAACGTCATATTATAGTAAGGCATAAAAA
>NW_019523181.1:0-955 GCF_002814215.2 Seriola lalandi dorsalis | reverse complement strand
AAACAGTAGAGACAGTACATAATAGTCCAATGACAGCATGTTGAATGAAGGTAATGTTGATGGTTTGTGTATTGAACTGTGCTGAATATGGAAGTTCCTCTCTCTTCTATAGTTCAGTAACAGCTCAGCTCCTCCCTGAATCTCTCCGACTCCTCTGAGATCTGTATTTTCTCTTCTCTCTGTGACACTTCCTCCTGGTGAACAGACTGGGGCAGCTGTTTGTACCATTACTTTCAGATTTACAAAAGGTTTTCTGTGATGATTTAAAGGATAGATCACCTTTTCAGGATCATCAAACACAAGAAGGAGCTAATGCTTGCTTCTAAAACAGCATTATTTCATTACTGTACAATATACACTGAAACAGTGAGTCCAATTCCCTTTTTTTACTGTAGACTCAAAACATCTGGGTTTGACATCAAAAGATGAACATGAGACAAGAGATAAACAATTTAGAAGATAGCACCTTTTATTTTGAACACACCCATTTTTCCTGTGATCAAAAGTTTTGGAAAATGACAGGTATGTTTTTTTGCCCAGGTGTGTCCTATTACACTGATTATTCAAACAATAAATAGCGTTGAATGTCTTCGCTCAGTTTTAGATTTGAGCTTTATAGTTTTTATATATAGTTAGAGGTGTAACCAACATGAAAACCAGAGAGCTGTCTATGGGTGAAAAAAAAGCAATTGTGAAGCTGAGAGAACATGGAAAATCAATTAGAGCCATTGCACAAACATTGGCCATAGCCAGTACAACCATTTAGTATGACCTGAAGAAGAAAGAAACCACTGGTGTACTAAGTAACAGACGCTGAACGAGTAGACCAAGGACAACAGCAGCAGTTGACAACAAAAACATTGTGAGAGCTGTAAAGAAAGACCCTAAAACAACTGTTAGTGACATCAGCAACAACCTCCAGAGGGCAGGAGTGAAGGGATCAAAATCTACTGTT
>NW_019523180.1:0-729 GCF_002814215.2 Seriola lalandi dorsalis | reverse complement strand
TAAAAAGTGAAAAAAACGATATAGTATAGTAAGGCCTCAAAAGTGAAAAAAACAACATAGTATAGTAAGGCATAAAATGTTGAAAAACGACATAGTATAGTAAGGCGTAAAAATCAAAAAATCGACATAGTATAGTAAGATACGAAAAGTCATAAAAACATCATAGTATAGTGAGTTATAAAAACTGAAAAAAAACGACATAGTATATTAAGGCCTCAAAAGTGAAAAAAACGATATAGTATAGTAAGGCCTCAAAAGTGAAAAAACAACATAGTATAGTAAGGCATAAAAAGTGGAAAAAATGACACGCTATAGTAAGGTATGAAAAGTCATAAAAACATCATAGTATAGTGAGTTATAAAAACTGAAAAAAACGACATAGTATAGTAAGGCATAAAAAGTGAAAAGAACAACATAGTATAGTAAGGCCTCAAAAGTGAAAAAAACGAGATAGTATAGTAAGGCATAAAAAATGAAAAAACAACATAATATAGCAAGGCATAAAATGTGGAAAAAACTACATAGTATAGTAAGGCATAAAAAGTGGAAAAAATGACACGCTATAGTAAGGTATGAAAAGTCATAAAAACATCATAGTATAGTGAGTTATAAAAACTGAAAAAAAACGACATAGTATAGTAAGGCATAAAAAGTGGAAAAAACGACATAGTATAGTAAGGCATGAAAAGTCATAAAAACGACATAGTATAGTAGGGAATTAAAAATGAA
>NW_019523179.1:0-2565 GCF_002814215.2 Seriola lalandi dorsalis | reverse complement strand
GATATTTCATGCCATAATATAGTATGACATTTTAATGCCTTACTGCACTATGTTGTATTAAAGACATTTTATGACTTACTATACTATGATGTTTTTTTTATCATATTTTTTATGCCTTACTATACTATGATGTTTTAATGCCTTACTGGACTATATTGCATTAAAGACATTTTATGATTTACTATATTATGATGTTTTTTGATGTTTTTATGCCTTACTATACTATGATGTCTTTTGACAATTTTCTGCCTTACTACACTATGACGTTTTTTGATATTTTTATGCCTTACTCTACTATGACATTTTAATGCCTTACTGTACTATATTGCATTAAAGACATTTTATTACTTACTATATTATGATGTTTTTATGCCTTACTATACTATGATGTTTTTATGACATTTAATGCCTTAATATACTATGACATTTTAATGCCTTAATGTACTATATTGCATTAAAGACATTTTATTACTTACTATATTATGATGTTTTTATGCCTTACTATACTATGATGTTTTTTGATGATTTTCTGCCTTACTATACTATGACGTTTTTATGATATTTCATGCCATACTATACTATGACATTTTAATGCCTTACTGTACTATGTTGTATTAAAGACATTTTATGCCTTACTATACTATGATGTTTTTTGATGTTTTTATGCCTTTCTATACTATGATGTTTTTTGATGTTTTTCTGCCTTACTATACTATGACGTTTTTATGATATTTCATGCCATACTATACTATGACATTTTAATGCCTTACTGTACTATGATGTTTTTTGATGTTTTTATGCCTTACTATACTATGATGTTTTTTGATGTTTTTATGCCTTACTTTACTATGACGTTTTTATGATATTGTATGCCTTACTATACGATGACACTTTAATGCCTTACTGTACTATGATGTTTTTTGATGATTTTCTGCCTTACTATACTAAGACGTTTTCATGATATTTTATGCCTTACTATACTATGACATTTTAATGCATTACTGTACTATGATGTTTTTTAATGTTTTTATGCCTTTCTATACTATGATGTTTTTTGATGTTTTTATGCCTTACTATACTATGATGTTTTTTGATAATTTTTTCTGCCTTACTATACTATGACGTTTTTATGACATTTAATGCCTTAATATACTATGACATTTTAATGCCTTAATGTAATATATTGCATTAAAGACATTTTATGATTTACTATATTATGATGTTTTTTGATGTTTTTATGCCTTACTATACTATGACATTTTAATGCCTTACTGTAATATATTGCATTAAAGACATTTTATGCCTTACTATACTATGATGATTTTTGATGTTTTTATGCCTTACTATACTATGATGTTTTTTTGATGATTTTCTGCCTTACTATACTATGACGTTTTTATGATATTTCATGCCATACTATACTATGACATTTTAATGCCTTACTGTACTATGTTGTAATAAAGACATTTTATGCCTTACTATACTATGACGCTTTTTGATGTTTTTATGCCTTACTATACTATGATGTTTTTTTGATGTTTTTATGCCTTACTATACTATTATGTTTTTGATGTTTTCATGCCTTTCTATTCTATAATGCATTTAAGAAAAATTATGTCTTACTCTACTATGACATTTTATGCCTTCTTATACTATTATGTTTTTTGAAGTTTTTATTCCTTACTATACTATTATGTTTTTATGACATTTTATGCCTTACTATATTATGATTTTTAAAAAATCTTTTTATGCCTTACTATACTATGACATTTTATGGCTTACTGTACTATGATGTTTTTATAACATTTAATGCCCTACTATAGTATGACGTTTTTATGCTTTACTATCCTAAGATGTTTTTGATGTTTTTATGCCTTACTATAGTGTGACGTTTTATGCCTTACTGTACTATGATGTTTTTATGACATTTTATGCTCTACTATACTATGATATTTTATGGCTTACTGTACTTTGATGTTTTCATGCCTTATTATAGTATGATTTTTTGATGTTTTCATACTTTACTATACTATAATGCATTACAGACATTTTATATCTTACTATACTATGATTTTTAAAAAATGTTTTTATGCCTTGCTATACTATGACGTCTTTAAGACATTTTATATACTATGACATTTCATGCCTTATAATACTATGATATTTTTATGCTATACTATCCTATGATGTTTTTTGATGTTTTTATGCCTTACTCTAGCGTGACGGTTTCATGATATTATATGCTTTACTATACTATAACATTTTATGGCTTACTGTACTTTGATGTTTTTATGCCTTACTATACTATGACATTTTATTCCTTACTATACTATGACGTTTTTATGACATTTTATGCTTGACTATACTATGACATTTTTATGCCTTACTATATTTGATGTTTTTTTTAATGTTTTTTATGCCTTACTATACTTTAATGTTTTTATGACATATGCCTGACTATACTATGACAGTTTTATGCCTTACTTTACTATGACATTTTCATGCCTTACTATACTATGATTTTTAAAAAATGTCTTATTATACCTTACTATACTATGACATTTT
>NW_019523178.1:6733-7262 GCF_002814215.2 Seriola lalandi dorsalis | reverse complement strand
CAACATGGTAGAATATGGCATAAAAAAACGTCATAGTATGGAAAGGTATAAAGAAGTCATAGTATAGTAAGGCCTTGAGAGAGTGAAAAACACAACATAGTATAATATGATGAAAAATTGAAAAAGTACATAGTATAGTATAGAAAAAAATTTGAACAAACAGAAAGTATAATGAGGCATAAAAACATCACAAAACGTCATGGTATCGTTAGGCATGAAAAATCAAAAAATGTCACAATATAGTTAGGCATAAAAAGTCAAAAGAACAGCATAGTATGCTATGCAAAAATAAAAAATAAAAAAAAACACGGTAAAATAAGGCATAAAAACATAAAAAGACATAATATAACAAGATATAAAGACATCATAGTATATTGAGGACTGTAAACTGAAAAAAACAACATAGTATAGTGTGGCAAAAAACCTGAAAAAACGACATAGTATAGTATGGCAAAGATTTTGAAAAAACAACAAAGTTTAATAAGGCATGAAAACATCAAAAAACGTCATAATATAACAAGATATAAAG
>NW_019523178.1:0-438 GCF_002814215.2 Seriola lalandi dorsalis | reverse complement strand
GTTTAATAAGGCATAAAACCATCAAAAAACGTCATAATATAACAAGATATAAAGACATCATAGTATATTGAGGTCTGTAAACTGAAAAAAACAACATTGTATAGTGTGGCAAAAACGTGAAAAAACGACAGAGTATAGCATGGCAAAAAACGTGAAAAAACGACATAGTATAGTATGGCAAAAATTGTGAAAAAACAACAAAGTTTAATAAGGCATGAAAACATCAAAAAACGTCATAATATAACAAGATATAATGACATCATAGTATATTGAGGCCTTAAAACTGAAAAAAACAACATAGTATAGTGTGGCAAAAAACGTGAAAAAATGACATAGTATAGTATGGCAAAAATTGTGAAAAAACAACAAAGTTTAATAAGGCATGAAAACATCAAAAAACGTCATAATATAACAAGATATAAAGACATCATAGTATAT
>NW_019523177.1:0-869 GCF_002814215.2 Seriola lalandi dorsalis | reverse complement strand
CATAGCATATTAAGGCATAAAAGTTCATACAAACGTCATAGTATGGTCAGGCATTAAACTAGATAGTATAGTAGGGCATAAAATGCCAAGAAACAGCAAAATATTTTTTTGACAGAAATTACCAAAAAACGACATGGCAAAAAATGTCAAAAATACAACATAGCATATTAAGGCATAAAAGGTCATAAAAAGGTCATAGTATGGTCAGGCATCAAACTAGATAGTATAGTAAGGCATAAAATGCCAAGAAACAGCAAAATATTTTATGGCAGAAAAATACCAAAAAACGTCATAGTATAGTATGGCAAAAAAGGTCAAAAATACAACGTGGTATATTAAGGCATAAAAGGTTATACACACGTCATAGTATGGTCAGGCATCAAACTACATAGTATAGTAAGGCATAAAATGCCAAGAAACAGCAAAATATTTTATGGCAGAAAAATACCAAAAAACGTCATAGTATAGTATGGCAAAAAACATCAAAAATACGACATAGCATATTAAGGCATAAAAGGTCATAAAAATGTCATGTTATGGCTAGGCATGAGATGAAATAATGTAATTATGCATAAAATGCCAAGAAACAGCAAAATATTTTATGACAGAAAATACCATAAAATACAACATAGTATATTAAGGCATAAAAGGTCATAAAAAGGTCATAATATGGTCAGGCATCAAACTACATAGTATAGTAAGGCATAAAATGCGAAGAAACAGCAAAAAATAGTATGACAGAAAATACCATAAAATACAACATAGTATATTAAGGCATAAAAGGTCATAAAAAGGCCATAATATGGTCAGGCATCAAACTACATAGTATAGTAAGGCATAAAATGCGAAGAAACAGCAAAAAATAGTAT
>NW_019523176.1:0-480 GCF_002814215.2 Seriola lalandi dorsalis | reverse complement strand
GCCGCTCTGCACTTTACCTGGCGCTGTAGCCTATTAACGTAGAGGGCGAGGGAATAAAAGGGGGCCGTGTCCCTCTCTTGTCCTCTCACTTCCTGGCTCGAAGGCCCTCCCGCTTCCCGGCCTTCCGCTTCCTCCTTTGTACTCGAGACGGTGGTCCATTGTGGTTAAGGGGATGGTGGCGATTCTCCCTGTTTGCCAAAGACATTAAAAGGACAAGCTGATCCCGAACGCATCACGCACCACAGACGCTCCAGTTGAGTACGGAGCGGTGCCGAGGCTCCTCGTCACTGTCCTCCTCGGAAGGGTTCCTGTTGTTCGGGACCCGTGGCTAACGGTGGATATAAAGTAAGGTCCAGGAACACTGCTGCTTCGCCGACCCGCAGTTTGTGGTGGCTGGGTGCTGTGGATGGCTCTGTTGCCCCGTTAAATAGACTGTCGGTTGTGCATCTTTTCTGCTTCGCTTGCTTCTTGCTTCGCTTG
>NW_019523175.1:0-499 GCF_002814215.2 Seriola lalandi dorsalis | reverse complement strand
TGAGGGTGTCGCGGTCCTCCGGCCTCAGCCGAGGAAGCTCGTCCAGCAGCTCCTCAGTAGCGTCCATGTCGCAACTCTCCGCCCTGAACAGGTCAGAGTAATACTCCACCGTGTGTCTCCTCATTTCCGCCGGGTCAGAGGTCAACCTTCCGTCCGGTAGGCGGAGACACACCATCTGCTTCCTCTGGGCCTCGGACCTCTCCAGGCTGAAGAAGAAGCTGGTCGGAGCGTCCATATCCTTCAATGAAGTGAAGCGAGCTCGGACCAGAGCTCCTTTGGCTCTCTCATGGAGGACAGAGCTCAGCTGCTGTCTTCTGGAGGCCAGAGTCTCTGTGTCGGCTGAGGACACACTCTCCAGCTCTCTGATCTCTGTCTCCAGCTGCTCCACAGCCCTCCTGATGTTAGCCGTGGAGTATGCTGAGTACTGCTGGCAGAAGACCCTAATCTGACCCTTGCCCACCTCCCACCACTGACTAAGGGAGGGAAAAGACCCCTTCCT
>NW_019523174.1:0-624 GCF_002814215.2 Seriola lalandi dorsalis | reverse complement strand
GTGTGTGTGTATGTGTATGTGTGTGTCAGTGTGTGTGTGTGTGTTTGGTGTCAGTGTGTGCGTTTGGTGTCAGTGTGTGTGTATGTGTGTGTCAGTGTGTGTGTGTGTATGTGTGTGTCAGTGTGTCAGTTTGTGTGTCAGTGTGTGTCAGTTTGTGTGTGTGTATGTGTGTGTGTGTGTTTGGTGTCAGTGTGTATGTCAGTGTGTCAGTTTGTGTGTCAGTGTGTGTCAGTTTGTGTGTATGTGTGTGTGTGTGTTTGGTGTTAGTGTGTATGTCAGTGTGTCAGTTTGTGTGTATGTGTATGTGTGTGTCAGTGTGTGTCAGGTTGTGTGTATGTGTATGTGTGTGTCAGTGTGTGTGTGTATGTGTGTGTGTGTGTGTGTGTTTGGTGTTAGAGTGTATGTCAGTGTGTCAGTTTGTGTGTATGTGTATGTGTGTGTCAGTGTGTGTCAGGTTGTGTGTATGTGTATGTGTGTGTCAGTGTGTGTGTGTGTGTGTGTGTTACCTCCATGGTGTCTGGGGCCAGCTCTGCACCTGTCCAGGATCCAGACTCTCCAGAGGCAGCAGGGAGTAAAGCTTCGTCAGCCTCCCAGTCAGCAGCTCTCCCAGCTGGGTCTGATCTG
>NW_019523172.1:0-1037 GCF_002814215.2 Seriola lalandi dorsalis | reverse complement strand
TTGCCATGCTATAACATTTATATGACCTTTTATGCATTAATACACTATGATGTTTTTTTGACGTTTTATGCCATACTATACTATGACATTTTTGTCATTTTTCTGCTATATTATACTAAAATTTTTTTGGCATTTTTATGCCTAATTATATAATTTCGTCTCATGCCTTGCCATACTATGACGTTTATATGACCTTTTATGCCTTAATATGTTATGATGTATTCTTGACATTTTATGCCATACTATACTTTGACGTTTTTTTGCATTTTTGTGCATAATTATATTATTTCGTCTAATTCCTTGCCATGCTATAACATTTATATGACCTTTTATGCATTAATACACTATGATGTTTTTTTGCATTTTTGTGCATAATTATATTATTTTGTCTCATGCCTTGCCATACTATGACGTTTTTATGACTTTTTATGCCTTAATACACTATGATGTTTTTTTTATGTTTTATGCCATACTATACTATGACATTTTTAGCATTTTTCTGCTATACTATACTTTGACGTTTTTTGGCATTTTTATGCATAATTATATTTTTTCATCTCATGCCTTGCCATACTATGACGTTTTTATGACATTTTATGCCTTAATATGGTATGATGTATTCTTGACGTTTTATGCCATACTATACTATGAAATGTTTCGTCATTTTTCTGCTATACTATACATTGACGTTTTTTGGCATTTTTATGCATAATTATATTATTTCTTCTCATTCCTTGCCATGCTATAACATTTATATGACCTTTTATGCATTAACACACTATGATGTTTTTTTGACGTTTTATGCCATACTATACTATGACATTTTTGTCATTTTTCTGCTATATTATACTAAAATTTTTTTGGCATTTTTATGCTTAATTATATAATTTCATCTCATGCCTTGCCATACTATGACGTTTTTATGACATTTTATGCCTTTATATGGTATGATGTATTTTTGACATTTTATGCCATACTATACTATGACATTTTTGGCATTTTTCTACTATACTATACCAAGATTTTTTTGGCATTTT
>NW_019523171.1:0-662 GCF_002814215.2 Seriola lalandi dorsalis | reverse complement strand
ATAGTATATTAAGGCATAAAAATGTAAAAAAAAAAATGTCATAGTTTAGTATGGCATCAAAATGCAAAAAAAATGTTATAGTATAGTATGGCATAAAACATCAAAAAAACATCATAGTATATTATGGCATAAAAGGTCATAAAAACGTCATAGTATGTCAAGGAATACAACGACATAGTATATTAAGGCATAAAAATGTCAAACAATTTCATAGTTTAGTATGGCACAAAAATGCAAAAAAAACGTCATAGTATAGTATGGCATAAAACGTCAAGAAAACATCATAGTACATTATGGCATAAAAGGTCATAAAAACGTCATAGTATGTCAAGAAATACAACGACATAGTATATTAAGGCATAAAAATGTAAAAAAAACGTCACAGTATAGTATGGCATAAAATGTCAAAAAAACATCATGTATATTATGGCATAAAAGGTTGTGAAAACGTCATAGTATGGCAAGGAATACAACAACATAGCGTAGAAAGGTATAAAAATGCCAAGAAACATCCTAATATAGTATGGCACAAAATGTCAAAAAAACATCATATTATATTATGGCATAAAAGGTCTTAAAAACCTCATAGTATGGTAAGACATAATACGACATAGTATAGTAAGGCATAAAAATGCCAAAAATCGTCATAGTATAGTATGGCA
>NW_019523170.1:3153-3797 GCF_002814215.2 Seriola lalandi dorsalis | reverse complement strand
ACTGCACTGTTTACATCTGAGTATATATTCACATGTATATACGTGGATATGTATATAATTTTATTTATTTATTTATTTTTGCTTTTCTTTATTTCACTATCAATTTATTCAATTACTTCTATTAATAATTACATTGTATTTTATTATGTTAATATTGTGATTGACATTTTTCCCTTTTCTTTTAATTCTTTGATATTTTATTTCCATTGAATGATTGTAATTGTGCATTGGCAACACATTGAAAATATCATGCCCATAAAGCCTGTTCACCTGAACTGAAAGTAAGTCCAGCTGAATGAAACCATCAGACTTTAATACTGTGTGTAATTAAGACACAGCAGAAACATATTTAGAAATACTGATTTAGGTCGTCAGTTAATCTCGTCTGTTACATCATGTTGTAACACAAATGTTTACTTTTATTTTATGGTATTTTCCTCTATTGTTTTTATTTTATGTGTGAATGAAATCTCAGAGCACTGACAGATGATCCCTGTTTTCAGTGAGTGTCCAGCAGAGGGCGCTGTCACCTCATCAGCCAGTAAACACTGGACTGACTGTTTCCTCCACTGTCTCTAACCTGCGTCTTAGTCGACACAGATGTTGATGTTTTCACACTTCAAGCTCAAGATATTTGAAATACA
>NW_019523170.1:0-2363 GCF_002814215.2 Seriola lalandi dorsalis | reverse complement strand
TCACAGCCAGTCTGATCTTATTTCACTCTAGACGTAAAGCAGACAAGTTGAACTTGGTACGTTTTATTGCAGTGGCTCTTACTTTCGATTTCAACAGAAAGCAACAACTCAGGGAAACATAGAATTACAATAAATTGAAGTAAAACATAAAAGTATGTTAAAGTGACGCTAACCTCACGGTTTGACTACTTTTAAACTTTTATATGTGGAAACTTTTGAAGACGCTTCCTCTCTGAGGGCAGGTGTCCCGATAATTTTATCTTCTTTTTATCACTTAATAATGGAAATGAGGCTGTTCACTTCTCTACCATTTACCCCGCGTGAGTCAGTGCTGAACTTCCGTTCACAGTAAATCTACTTCTGTTTGGAGGCTGCTTCCTTAACGGTTATTAATTGATATTTACTCGGTTTAAACGTTTAAAAGTTTGAACTTGTTTATTTTCAGTTTGACAAAAAATAAAACAGCAAATAGACTTTTTTTAAACTTGTGAAGTTTTAATATTGTTGAATAATAAGTTATTTTGGGCGCTTTTGTGATCTTTATTGTGGAGAGAGAGAGAGATAGAGAGAGAGAGATAGAGAGAGAGAGAGAGAGAGAGAGAGAGAGAGAGAGAGAGGTTATGACTACTGGTGTGCACTCCACCATATGAGTAACTCTTACGTCTTTCCCACGTCAATATATTTCCCCTGACCTTTCCTTACCACCCAGGGGTTGGTCATTAATTATTCTTTAAATTTCTTCTCTTCGCCTCCTGACAATATGGTGGCTCTTATTATTTATTTAAGGCTTTACCTAGCCTTTATTTTAAGCCATAAATAAAATCCTGCAGAACCTGTCGGAGCACAAACCGTAAAACCTGACCCCTAGTGTTGGTGGTGCTTCTTGAAATCACTTTTATTTTCAATACAACAGCATGTTCCTACAGTACTGCTGCATTTAAAAGACTACAGTTTCAAAACTGCATTTCTAGAACCTCAGATCACTAAAACTGCCATAAAGGTTTATTCCATCCAAATACTACTTCCTGTGTTGTGGTTTGTAAAAGTTGCACGTTGAGCTGTTTTGTGTAATTAGCACAATTAGGTAATTATCAGGTCAAATGATGATTGAATCATATACTATGGCCTTTGCAGTCACTAGATCTACAATAAAACATATCCAGTAATCCAAAGGTTCAGGCCAACAAATTATTTTAGAGATAAATAAATGTGATCAGACACATCAACAATCAGGTCTTTAAAGAAAGCTCTCCTGGATTCAGCTGCCATGTTCCATGACCTGAGCTTTGGTTGTCGTCTCTTTACCTGATGTGTTGCAGACTCTGAGGTGTCCTGTGTTTCCATGGAGAGCTGCATCTTACCGTGCAGCTTCCAGGGCGACACTGACGTGGTCATCCACTGGAATCAGGTGTCAGCAGGACACAGTCCTGTCCACTCCTTCTACTACAACAAAGACCAGCTCCCTCACCAGGACCAGCGCTTCAGAAACAGGACGTCGCTGTTCACGGACCAGATCTCCAGAGGAAACGCCTCCCTCCAGCTGACAGGGCTGCAGGTTCAGGACCAGGGGAGATACAAGTGTTACACCGGCAGCAACAGAGGAAGGAATGAATCATTTATCAACCTGAAAGTGGACGGTGAGAAACACAGTAAATATAGAAAATACAAAACAAAAAGGTTTTTCAGTGCTGCAGTAAATCCTCCTTCATGAAGGTCCTGATGTTCAGTTCGTGTTGAAGCTTGTGTCCAGTAGATGGACATTTTATCTTTAATCCATGTAGAACAATGAAGACGCCATCACTATTATTGTTATCCAATATATTCTAAAGAAACTTTATATAAAGCAAAAGCTCTTTTCATTGTTTACTTTCTTTGCAGCTCCAGTTGGTAAAGTCGACCTCCAGCAGGTGGGAAACAGGATCACCTGCAGCTCAGAGAGGATCTACCCTCAACCTGAGCTCACCTGGTCCACCAGCCCTCCATCCACTGTGACCTTCAAGAACCTAGCTGAAGTCCAGGAGACTGAGCAGCTGCTCTACAACATCAGAAGTTCTCTGACAGTTTCAGACAGCGACTCTGATCTGAGCTACAGCTGCAGCATCAGCACTCGCAGAAACAAGAGGAGAGCCACTTTGTTTCAAACAAGTCAGTGATTTTAAAGAGTCTGGAACTTGATTAAATCCATGTGGTGGATCAGACTTCCTCAAACAGCTGAAACTTTCATCATGACAAGGCTGCACAATGCTCTAATGCAAAATGTTCAGAATTGCATCAAATTTCATCCCTTTTTTCATTTCAGCTTTTCTCAATGTTTCAAACACTGGAACAACGATCCCCTGCGCTGCCTCAAACTCCTCCTTCAA
>NW_019523169.1:15208-15682 GCF_002814215.2 Seriola lalandi dorsalis | reverse complement strand
ACACAAATTCAGGAAAGATCTTCAGTACAGAAACGTCCCAGCCTGGTTCATCACTTTTTTTTTCACTCTGCTCGTGTTGTTTTCTTTAGTAGCAGCTTGTACAACATTATGTTCAACAGTGATTTCAGTTTATCCAGGTTAATGAGGTCTGATACGTTTGTGGAACTTGATCAATAACTGACATCAATATTCCAGTTAAATTTGGCAGAAGAACAAATGTGCTCCAATAAAAACCGGATCAGATAACATGTATTTCCTTGTAATAAATCAGTTCCTTCGAGGTGTTGTGTTTCCTCCGTGACGCACGAACACCTCAGCACCACATTTTCCCCACAAGCCGACGGATGAGATTTTAAAAAGGACTCGTCTGATCTGGATTAACTTTTCAGTTTCACCTGTTCTTACACGCACAACTTTCAAACACGTCATGGTTGTTTTATGTTGAAATCGTCCCCTCAGTGATAAACTGACCAG
>NW_019523169.1:2798-14969 GCF_002814215.2 Seriola lalandi dorsalis | reverse complement strand
AGCGGATGCTGTAGACTCTCTGCATGGCGGCCGGCAGGAAGGACAGCACGTCCGGGTCCGTGGTCAGTTTGGGCAGGCCGAGGGCGGGCAGGGGCGTGAGGCTGCGGCACAGCGGGCACTGGATGGCGCTGGGCTGGGCCGACTTGACGTTGATGCGTGCCAGGCACTCCAGGCAGAACGTGTGCTTGCAGTGAAGCATCTTGGGACAGCGGAAGACGTTGTTGAACTGGCTGAAGCAGATGGCGCACTCCAGGTCCGGACAGGTGTCTTCGGAGCACTGAGACGGGAGTGGGGACGGGCGGAGGTCTGGGGACGGGATGATGACGGAGACCTGGTAGGACGGCGGCGTGGCGGGGGCGGGGTAAGGGTTTAGTGTGGGAACAGATGGAGCCTGTATCTGCGGCGAGACCGGAGCCGGGCCGGACTGAGGCCTGGATGGGAGGCTGAAGCCTGGATCTGAGGCTGGAAGCGGCGAGGCGGAGTGGTCCGAGCTCAGTGATCGGACCAGGTTTTGACCTCCATCTTGGTCTGACGAGGTCTGAGGGGAGGTACGGCTCCAAACCGTCAGAGAGGTATGACCTGTCTGGATGAGCGGAGGAGATGGTAAACTGGAGAGAGATGGATTATGGGAACTATCACAGGGGCCAGGGGCTGAAGGTGGAGGTGGACTTTGGAAGCCAGAGTTCAGGTTTGGATCTCCATAGGGATTCATGACTGGTGGATGATAGACGGACGGAGGGAGAGAAAGATGGAGGATGTTGAGCTTTCAGCCGTCAGCAGGGACAAGAGCTTCAGTGACGGCTTCACAGACTCATGGTGGATGGAGGATGATGAAGAAATGATGAAGATGCTCCTCATGCAGCCGCAGACGCCCTCATCAAAACTCACTCTAAAGAAGCAAAGACTTTATCAACACACTGCAAACCAACAGGATTAAAGATAATTCATTATGAAAACTAAGCAGTGACAGTTTGACCCTCAGTTCAGATGATCGGAAGTCTTAATGCTTCAAGCTTGGAGAGTGAAAAAAGAAAAGAGACATTTCTCTGCACTTCAAAGCTGCTGGAGCATCAAACTCTTTCCTTTCTTTTTAAAAAAAGTGAAATACAACAGCTTTTCAAACGGGGCCCGTTTCACAAAGACAGACTTCGACTGTGACTTCTAACTTCAGACGGACTGAGCCTGAATTCATCTGCTGCATGAAGCAGTTTAGTTGACTTAAGCCAGACGGCAGTACAATGAATTCTGGGTAAATTAAGAATTTTATGAATATAAAAATAAAGCCAACTGCTCAGCTCCGTTTACCTCAACATCAAATGTTTGTCATACAGAAGAATTCAACCGTTACAACGACATTTTACTTTGAAAATTCAGTGAGTGAAACAATAAACTGAACTAATCTGATTTTGGTCTCTAAAAACTCTTTCCTTTCTCTCCATAACAAAGTCAGCAAACCACAAATCATGAGCCATGTTTTCCTGTGTCTTGTTGTTGGGTGCTGCTCAGCGCAGGTGTCATTGACTGTTACCATGGTAACATTGGTCTTAGGCCTGAGTAAACCTGAGGGAGAGGCCTACAATTAGTCTGTTTTTATTGTTGTGAAACAGTTTGATTACCACTACAGACCAGTCTAAAATATCTCTGTGGAACTGACCCCAGATCTGTCCTGCTGTTATATAGCACCTTTCACCATTACAGTCACAGCACTGTAGCTGTGCACGTTATTTATATCCAAAGGTCTTACTAACAGTTCTCTCCGCAAAACAAGGCAAATAAACTGTAATAAGTATATGAAGAAAGACATGTTTCATTATTGTTGCCATATTCCAACAAATCTGAGTGTTTCACGACAGTTTTCAGACGAAGAACTCGAGGTTTTGCAGCATATTATATCACACACACTAACACTGCCAGACCCACCACGGGCTCTCAACTTCACAACCTCATGTAGTTTGTCTATAAATTCACTTTAAATCACCAAAAACTGAGCAGACTGAATTTTGAGTAACATATAAAATCATGCATCAAGACATTTAACTTTCCAAAGCTTAAAAAGAAACCTGCTGGGAGGTGTATTAAAAGACAGAGTACCTACCTCCACAGTTACGGAGAAGCGCAGTCAGTTCTAACACATCAGCTCTCTGTATTAAACCGCTCAGGATCGCTTTTCCTTTAGTTTGCATAAGTTTAGTTAAAACTGAGAGCAGGTCTGTGTCTGAATGAATAACACTGTGCCACACAACTGGATTCATATTCCAGTCCAGCGGGTGTCAACAGAACAGAAATTTGCATTGTCGTCTTATTTACAAAAGGGAAATAACATGCAAAACAAGATGGCCGCCCGTTCTGATGCTGGGACACGCTGAGCAGGAATCACCTCATAAAGCAGAAACGTAGACAGATCGTCTCGACTGTAACCTTCATCTGAGTCTGTTTATGTAGCAGTGTTTTAGGTTCTTTACCATCAGGCTGTGGCATTTCCTGTTTCCTGTATACATTCCACGTGTTGTTGGCGTGTTCAATAGATCACTACAGATACACTGTGTGCAATTGCCATGAAGTGTTTAATAGTTGTAGCTCTTCAAAAAAGGGGTTTACAAAGAGGTTTGCTGCTTTTCCTCGTCTTACATTAGAGTTAAATTTAATATTTTGTGTTGGTCGGCTCTCAAACATTTTAAATTGGTTTAAGGAATTGATCAGTTATGTTGTAAATACTTGTGAAAACCCGAATAAAGTCCATTATACAACCGTGGGAAAATGAGCAGATAGAGACATGGCAGTGT
The DNA here is from genome assembly GCF_002814215.2 of Seriola lalandi dorsalis. NCBI lineage: Eukaryota > Metazoa > Chordata > Actinopteri > Carangiformes > Carangidae > Seriola > Seriola lalandi. The sequence continues at coordinate 12,186 of NW_019523169.1, read as the reverse complement.
TGGCATAAAGGATCTTTGCTTCAGCGCTTCCCATGCACAAAACCAGCACACCTGGAGATCTTACTACTGTTTCAGGTAACACCTTAAACAGCAGGTACAGAGTAAGAGTCTTTCATCCTCATGTAAATAATCTCTTACTGTCAAATTTACCAGCTGCACATCACTGACAGAGCAGCTGATCTCCTGTCAGTTCCTACTACCTCTTCCTCCTCACTATATTAGATCTGTGAACCATAAAAGGCTTGACTGAACAACTGCTCTCGTGCAGGCCACCAAACTCCAGGCAAAAATATGGAAATTTACAATTTCAACAACAACAACAACAACACCTCGTAGGACCTGGTTTCATCATAGAAAAACTACATAAAACGTATTTTGGTCAAACTGCCTGTTACTTTAACCACACACAAGATACAAGGCAGGAATTGTATAGGCTACCTGTGTAGGCTACCTGTATAGGCTACCTGTATAGGCCACCTTGCATTGCACTTAGTTGGGAATCACATATGCCGAATTTGACCTAAGACCCTTTTGATTTGAAAAAACATCTAAAATAATCTGTTAAACGTGTCCCTGACTTTGTGCATGAACAGGAAATGTAAAATTAAAAGGTTTATGAATGACGTTTGGCGCGCAAGCGGGAAACATTGTTCTTACCATTTAGATAGATATCCACTCTCTCCCCTTCCACGCGCCACCATCACGGGGTCGGTTTATGACGTAGCTCCTCCAGGAGTTCACTTTTAACGGCTCGAGTTTAACGGCCAACGGTCCGATTTTAAACGTTGTCTTTCCGGCTCAGCTCGTCTCTTTGGCTGTGCTTTGCGGTAGTGACTCCGTATTTGAATAACTGAATAAAAACGAGGAAACGGGTTTAGTCAAATCACCTGCTGGCCTCTTTCTTTCCTGGCCGTGTTGGAGGGTGAACACACCTGAAGAAAGTGATGTTGATGAAGGTGACGTTCTCCATTTTCCCTACCGACGTTGAAGCCCTTCACCTGGTAATTAGCTTCAACCCTTTTGTCAACATTTTCTTAATTTTTTCGTATATATGAACTTATCTTTGTATGTTTGATAAAATACTCTTTTGTTACAACTGTACTTAATGGTGAACAAAACGCCTAAATGTAGGCCAAAGGTTACACCAAAAACGTAAATTTCCACAGTAAGCTAGCTACCGTAGCAATTAGCTAGTTAACTAGCAGTTGGTGCTAACTGCTACATACAGTAACCGCGAAAAGAACAGCTTGGCCTAAAAAACCCCAATGTTATCCATCTAAGAAAATCAATCATGAATGGCCCTGTCACTTTGTCTTTACTAATCATACAATTTCGTTGGAATTTAACAAAGAGAAGTTAATTGGCAGCTGATGATAAGCTAATGATGGCTGGTTGTTAACTTTATCAAAATGAGGGATAACTAAAGTCTTTGATTGGCCTAAAAATTACACTTCAGAACAAAGAGGAGAAAAAGTGGCTAATGTACTGGCACTGTAGGCAGTTGGAGACATATTTAATAAACTCAAAAAGAAAAGGGCTTGAAATTGTGCCACTTTTCTATTTTAATTCTAGTATAATTCAGGAAATGTTTATAATTTCAACTGTAACCACATTATTGGCAAACTAAGACAGGTTTGTCTGGCTGGTTGATGACCTTTGCAAAATAGAACATAACATTCCCTTTTAATGGAATCCAGATATTAGGTTTATATTAGGGATCATGCACCCTTCATTTTGGCTTTTATTTTAATTAAATGTAACTGCCAGTGAAGCCTGCTTTGAGGTTATAGTGCTACAGTCTCACTGACTTTACTGTAGTTTTTTTTGGGTTGTGTACCATACAATATCCATAAATAGAAAAATGGGCACCTAAAGTGTCTATTTTGCTTTTCTATTCATATAGTTTCAGTTCATTTCTGGTGAGATTTCACACTGTAAATATTACACACAGCTTTCAGCATTAAGCTACTTGTTTTTTTTAGGCTTGGATACCAAATTTAGAACTTTAAAGGGTAGTGACCTCTAGTGAGAGATAGACAGGATAGTCGGGGCGAGTAGCTAGTTCGATTAAGCTGTTGTTGGAGATAATTGTGCTTTTCTTCACTGTCTTGTTTGGCGTTAGCTTAGCATTTTTACTAACATTAACCAACATGACGCCACTGGCTGCATCCGAAATTCTTGCTCAACATGCTATTTAGTGCACTGAAACAGTATGTGTGATTTTTTAAGATGTTCGCCACCTTAGTATGAAACCAATAGACTGAATTGCATACTATGTACCGGGAAATATTACAGCTAGCACTATGCAAACACTGCAGTGAATGTGAATAGTACTCAACCCTAGTATTTTTGTATACCACCAATGGTATTTGATTGTTTAAAAATGATACGTCGGCCAATATGTTTATTTTTTTAAATAAATACAATGTAAACAAACACTTCTGGTAAAGATTTGTTCTTTCAATCTGTTGTTCCCAGACAGGTGGAGTCAAATCAGCATCATCTGAATCATAAACAATTTCAGACAGACAAAAAAATATGCGCAATTCAATTAACTAAATCAATCAAGGTCAAATCATTATGACAAACCCAGTCTTTTCATTCAGAGCCTGTGCACCATTCGGCAGTGCTGGTGTGCTGTATTTTCTGTGGGGGAGATGACAGCTGGGAAATATGCTAGATTGAGTTCAGACGGCAAATGCGATGGCAGGTATCATATTGAATCCTTGTCAGCTGGTGAAAAATAGTAACAGGTAATGTACCCGATTTTGTGTTAATACTACTGCTCTTACTGTTTTTTAATATTTCCACTGAAATGCACCGTAAATGTACCTCCTAATGCAACATAAAAAAGAATTAAAAAAAAAAAAATCTTAGATAATATGAAAAGAGAGATATAGAGTTATTTATTTAATATGAAATTATGAAACTTCTTTCCTGGCTGTGTTTGAGTGTGAACACACCTGAAGAAAGTGATGCTGATGAAGGTGACGTTCTCCATTTTCCCCACCGACGTTGAAGCCCTTCACCTGGTAATTAGCTTTAACCCTTTTGTCAACATTTTCTTAATTTTTTCGTATATATGAACTTATCTTTTTATGTTTGATAACATATACATATGTAACATATACATACATACATACATAAATTATGAAACTTATCTTATTATCAAACTTTGCTGTCATCCTTTCAACACTGCTGAAAATTATATCAATGTAAGATCAGATGGTTATATCGCCATTAACGCTCAATGCTGAACTGTTAAAGATATTTTGAGATGAATAAGACATTTTCTGCACTAAAGGACAGAAATTGTAGTTATTGCAATGAAGAGAAAGTGTAAGGTATCACATTTAAGTACGCCCACTCATTTCACTCCCTCAATTCCTTGTCTAAAAAAGAGGAAAGTATCACATTCTATACTTGTTTTCATGACACTTTACAACAATACAGCCGACAACTTTCTCCTTCTCATCATGTATAAGGCGAGTGATTTTAGCTGTAGCCATAACTGGGAGTCAATGAACATGACTGGCAGAGGACCAGTTTCCCCAGTCAGGGACACATTTTTTCAATTATTCTCCACTTGAATGCATCAGCTAGACATTTCTCCATTCTTGGCTGAGATGGACAGACTAGTGCTGCAACAAATGTTTTCTGGTTTATTCAAATGTATTATTTGTAAGGACTGTTATTCTACAGTAGTAGTAAGTGCATGTTATTATAATTTGTAACATTTAAACAGTGGACAAAGCATCTTCACCACAGTAGCTACACAACAGGCATTAGTTTGTTAGCTAGTATGGTCTCAGTTTTTTGCATTGTCAAACAATACCTTACTACTTGCAGAATTCAGGTATGTTTTCATGCTTGTTGTGCCACTGTGGTTGGCCCAAATCACACTGCCTTTGTCTTATCATCGCTCAATTTAAAATGTTCCCACACAGCTGAGGGCTTCGGCATTCTGTCTTCCCTTTAACAGGCGGGATAAACTGAAACGTGACATTCACTGCTGTGAGTAAGACGGATGTCAGGTGTCCAAGCTGAGACTTAAAAAAAAAAAAAAACTAAAAAAAAAAATCTCTTGATAACCTCATTAACATTGATCATCACGTTATTTATTCAGGCTTTTGTGACTTTATTGATAGTGCAGTAGAGAGACAGGAAATGGGGAGGCAGAGAGAGGGGGAATGACATGCAGCTAAGGGCTGTCCGATGCGGGACTTGAACCGGGGCCGACTGCAGCGAGGACTGTGGATTTATTGCATGTATATATTCATTTTATTTGGTCAGTTGTATACCGATTTAAATTAAGATAAATGTTACATATGAAATCTATGAGGGTGTTACCTGAAATGACTGATTTGATAGTAACCTAGAAAACTCCCTCCACAATCTTTTATGTTAAGTGGGTGTTGTTATGGCAGTTGGCGAAAATGTAGTTTATATCAAAGGATACATGGACTTATAGGGTACATGCATGCATTTCTATAGACTCTGCTCCAGGTTGAATGACCAACTCACTCTGCTTTGCTTTCACATGATAATGTCGCAGAATCTTAACAGGACTCTAGGCTTGTGGAAATAATTTTGGGAAATTGTGTATTCCATTGCAATTTCTGGTGGTCATTTCATTAGTCATTGGGAAAAATGACAGATATAGTAAAATATTTAAATCAACTTGAAAGAGCAGTACCAGTTGGCACCAGAGAGAGGAAATTGTTACAGCAAATGAAGAAAACTTTTTATAAAGCCAAATTGTTTCAAGGCCTACCCATCATCAAGTAAGTGGCATAGCTAGTACTAACAAGCCTTACGAATACAGCTTACTTGCATCAACAACAAATCTTCTACAAATCTAAAAAATGCTTGAATCATTTACTAGTACACAATAACTACTGCTTTCATTGCATAGCATTAGTGATTGATAAATGTAGCTATGACATTCATATTAGGTTGTATGCTGCCTAACATTAATCTTGTTAGGTAATACTTCATTTATATAATTTGTACTTCTTTTCATTTATATGGCTGACAGTTAGTTTGGTAATATAAAAAGTGAGTTGCCATGGTTACACAGCAAGCCATAGTGGCAAGTTGGAAAAACTTGAAGCATTGTGAACTCTGACGGCAGCAGGCAGCCATTGTGCATTCATGACGGAAGCATCTGCCCTCCCTCTGCTTGCCACTGCCACCAACCTCATGCTCACACTGAAAGCAATGTAGGTGGTGGAACAGTTCTCTTTCTGAAAACACCTTAAATAAATAATGCATGAATAATGCATCATCATACATTATAGGCGAGCAAGTTGCTGCAGGCCCTATAGCTATGTTGTTAATGTGGACAAAAAGATAATAAGAATGTAAAGTTATGAACAGTGCATCTCTGAGGCTGTTATGTGCTGGTGTATAACTTCAGGGCATGTTAAACATTAACCCAACTATTTTATGTCATATTGGTGCAGTGTCCTAACCACTCTGCTGAAAAAGAAGGTTGCCCCAGGTGAGTTGGTCGTCAGTGTGAAGTTGTAATTTCATATTTTGTACTTGGATATAAAGTGATGCACCAAGAATGGTACCAGGTAAGTAGAAACATGTTTCATCTGAAACATGAATCTAAATTTATAAACAAATTGTTGTTTAAGTTAATACATTCTTAAGTTGAATTTGTGTTACCTGTAATCCTCAGGTGTGTTTCAACTGCTCGGGCCAAGAGATCAAATGGACCAGAATAACTGTTCAACGTGACTACACAAATTAAGTTTAAGAGAATATACCTCATAACAACCTTCTACAAAGAAGATGGCTGGCATACCACCCAAGATTTCAACAACAGTCACCAGTCGTAAGTACCGGCATCTTCAGGATAATTTATTAGAAATTCATGAAGAAATAAATAGCTTTTAATAGAAGAAATTATATGGTGGTGAGATTAAAAAAAACTGTATACAGGCTACTTAAAAGAAAGATTAAAAAGGTATCTCTTAAGATGTATATGAATTTAAAGAAGTTGCATGGTGTATGTTTATGGGTAGCTTGTTACAGTTTTTTCCAAGGTAAAAGAAGGCAGCCTCTTCACCTATTAGTCTTTGCCTTAACCAGCTGTACATTTAATGCTGTCTGATGACCTACGGCAGTGAGTATAGAGTATAGACGGAGATACAGTTTAATGCTAACAGGATAAGTATGGATGTTCTAAACCTTTTAGAGTCTTATAAACTAGTAAAATCTTAAAAGAGATTGGAAGCCAATATAGATCTAAAGGGGCATAATGTGGCATTTTTATATTAACTGAAATCTGACCACTTTTTTTTTCTTTTTTGGTAATCCACTTAGACGAGAGAAAGCCAATGCATAAATTGATTTTTGCGTCAGGAAGAGTAAGATATGGTCTGACTATTGCAGTATTCTCAGGTGGAAAAATACAGTCTTACCAGTGTAGTAATGAGAAAATTACATTTATCTCCTTATTAATGGAAATGGATTTATCAAACCAACCAGACAATATGGTGGTGATATTTCGATTTTTTTGTGTTTATGTGCTTTTTGTTTTGTAATCTTTGATGTGGACAACAGTGCTTTATTCAGTTATCAGCCAATAGATCAGTCCATAAAGATTAATCATTCTAGAGTCTGAAATACAGACTAAAGGTGAACAAGGAAGAAAATCCCATTATAAGCAACAGTAATAACAAGATTACAAGCAGTATCAATTCTTGGCACTGCTGCAGGGGGACTTTTTGAAAACTCATTCACTTTCCAGCAAACTCTGCTTCATTCACATTAGTGGTTATGCACACGTGTTCTGTAGGTACTGTACACCGATCAGCCACAATATTAAAGTCACCTGTTTTTTTTGTTGTGGCTTATTGGTGTACATTAAGCAATGAACATTTCATTATTGCATTCTAGCTGCCAAGTAGCATCTAACATCAGATTGTGAATTAAAAAAAAAAAAAGAAAGAAAAATCTTAATGACAAAACAATTACGCAATCACTGAGAATGATTCTCATGAGTAGGAATGGGCACTGAAACTCATTATTAAACAGACCTGGGGGCAAAATTTTTAAAGACCCGAGTATTGATAAGCTCCGAAATTATCAGTTCTGTTTGGTACTTGAGAAATTATGAAAATTGATTTACAATTTGTTATTGCACAAGTTCTCTCCCACATTTTATCTCATCAACTCTTTTTCTGATCAACACTGATGTATTTTCACTGATTACAACGCAGCAGATCTCTCTCTCTCTCTCTCTCTCTCTCTCTCTCTCTCTCTCTCTCTCTCTCTCTCTCTCTCTCTCTCTGACCCTGTGTGTGTGTGTGTGTGTGTGTGTGTCTGTCTGTGTGTATGACTCACTGAATATGTATGTAAATTAACAATAAATATACTAACATTTATATACATTCAGTTTTATTCCCTGTTTCATTTATGCATGTGGTCATGGTTACAGGTTGATACAGGTTTGCATGTTGATGTCTACAAATGTATTCAGTGCTTGTAGATTGGTGCAGAACATACGCTCTGCATATAATGCTCAAACTCTACCCACTATTTACATGTATTTTTCTGCTATCATAAATAAAAGATTTTTCTATTGCTAATGTAGACACACCCAAAACATTGATCAAAATGTGGTTTGTGTGAGGGAGAGAGACAGGAGTAATATAGAAAGTTACGTTTTTGTTCGATTAATTTTTCCTTTTCTTTCTTCAAGAACATCCAGAGGGACTCGTCCGGGTGAATGTCTCTGTCACAGGTTTCCAGCAGGTTTCCTGTGACACCATGGCAGAGTCATCTGGTGAGTCCATTCACAGATTGTATCATAACATTACATGCAGATGTGTTTGGGTGTTTAATTTCATCAAACTCTCTATTGATATTCCTGTTATCTCTCTTACTGAGGTAGGCTAATTAAAATCATAATTAAACTATATAATCATTTCTGAATTTATATTTAGTCTGTGGCAAAGGGTAGCTGTTAAAAACTGACTTAAACTGGGTGCCCTGATTGTTGGGGTTTGTACCAGATGGGCAAAAAATGCCCTGGTTCGACTCCTTGCTGGCCGGACCATTTGTTGCATGTCATTCACCTTTTCCCTACTTTCTCTCACTGCATTTCCTGTCTGTCTCTATTACGTTATCCAGTAAAGGCCTAAGATGGCCAAAAAAACTAAAAAAAGAAAAAAGAAAACTGACTTAAATTTCCTGTTTGATGTGTTGATGATTAAATGATCATAAACATATGAAACCGGGATTTGTATATGAATATTATTATGAGCAAATATTTTTTAGCATATATACACAGTGTATGATTCCTACATTACATTTGTGAGGTACCCCTTGCCTTAAGTGGACAGGGCACATTTCAGCTTTCCATTGTCCTTAGCAAGTTAAAGGGATTGGTGTTTTACTGGTGTGCTACTAAGAAACAGAGAGCCTCTATTTCTATTCCTTTGGAAGACAGTTGGAAACTTAATTGTGGATTACATTAGGTGCAAAGGCAGTTTAGTTAATTCACAGCTTGGAGAGAAGACTTGAGTAGGAATAGATAGAGGCACAGCTATAGGTGGCCCTACCTAAGATGTCTTTAAGGCAGTACCACCGAAGGGAGTAGAAGAAGAGGAGGGAGATAAGGTGAAGGAAGAGAACGAGGAGAAGCTAGTTGAGTTGAATGAGACAGAAACAGTGGATTTGGACAAAGGGAAGCATCTGCTATATGTCCAATTATCATTTAGGTGAAAGTCAAGTTTTTTATTTCATTGATGGTATTTGTGGTGCATAAAATCAGTAAAAGAAAGAATTAAGTTCCACATTTCTACATTCTTACAGAGAAGTCTGATCAGGAACCCCTGAAGCGTAACAACAGCCTGCTGTATCTGCCACCTCACAGTGAGTTAAAACAAACTGAACACTAACTGATTTGCTATTTCATGAAATATTTCATAATAAATAATTTCATAATAATGTAAGTTTAAAAAACAAAAAACTCATTAATGCAGTTCAAGTGTTTGAAAGTAGTGATTGCTCAATGGGAATTATTTAGGCACATTATTTATTACTGACATTAATTAGCCATTACTGTCACTGAATAGATTCAATGTCATTAAGTTTTCTGTACAGTGTGGTTGTTTTCCAATAGGTTTACTTTACTACTTACTAAGTTGCCATGTTTAATCTGCGCTGGTCCTAAATACAGTGTTATTAAAAATAAGTAAAAGCCTTGTATATTTATTTCTCTTTGGATTAGAGATTATCGTTGTTGACATATTAATTCACATTTGCCCTTCATTTCAGTGTCTGAGCTGAGGGTTGTTGTGCTGGGGAACAACTGGTCTTCCAGGAGAGAAGTGGGGAACTTCATACTGGGAGAGAGTTCATTCAACAG
>NW_019523169.1:0-462 GCF_002814215.2 Seriola lalandi dorsalis | reverse complement strand
ACCATTAACAGTGGTGAAAGCTCCAGACATGTTCAGTCTGTCTGAGGAAGCAGTGAGAGAAGAGGTGAAGAAGTGTGAGACTCTTTGTTCTCCTGGACCAAATGTTCTGCTGCTGTTAGTGAAACCTTCAAAGTTCACTGAGGAGAACAGACGAACACTGAAGTTCATCCTGAGTCTGTTTGGTCCAGATGCTTTTAAACACTCGATGTTCGTCATGACAGAGAAGAAGAGAGGAACACAACACACTGTCAATCAGCTGCTTCGAGACTGTGGAGGAAGACTCTACAACATGTCTGAAGATAAACACCAACTGTTGATGGAGAAGATTGAGAACATTGTGCGTGAAAACAAAGAAACCTTCCTCACCTTCTCTGAAGAGCCTGAACACATGAAACCAGCTTTAAACCTGGTTCTGTGTGGGAGGAGAGGAGCAGGGAAGACTTCAGCAGCCGAGGCCATTTT
>NW_019523168.1:859-3066 GCF_002814215.2 Seriola lalandi dorsalis | reverse complement strand
GTCTGCAGTCTTTAGTCATGCACTTGTTTAAACCTGGTTTTATTTTGAACAATGACTGAAACAACAGATTGAATCCATGAGCTTCTCCTCTGTGTGGTGTGGGGGCTGTAGAGGAGCTGCAGCAGCAGGTGACACAGAGCAGCTCTCAGAGAGAAGAGATCATCCGACTCAAACAGGAGCTGCAGCTGCTGCACAGAGATCTGGCTTTGACAGGTACGTCACACGCTGCACCTCGTCCCTCCTCAGCTGTCACACTCTCTGAACTGTTTACTCAGCTGGAGAGTTAGAAGATGTAGTTATCATCAGTTTTATCTGTTCCAGGATTTTATTGATCCATTTTATGTTTGTAATACTCAGGAGTTTTAATCTGCTGTGTGTTTCTCATGATCCATTTATTGTTGGTATTTTATCAGTTGTAGTTTCTTCTAATGTGTTTGGTGATCTGTGATTATTCTCTCTCTCTCTCTGTCTCTCTCTCTCTCTCTATATATATATATATATATATATAAAGAATATTTGATTGAATTCATATATATTCATTACATATAAAGATATAAAAAGGCCCAGAAATCAACATCTGATTGACCGATGATGATGATGATGATGATGATGATGATGATCAAGAACCAAAAATATTCAGTTGACAAAGACAAAAGTAGAAAATTCTCATATTTGAGAAGGTGGAAAGAGTCAAATGATTAATTGATTATCTGAGTTGATTAACAGACTCATTGTTACAGCACTAAACTTTACTGTAGACGCAGTAGATATGATTATCTTGAGACTCCTGGGTGAACAGTGAGTGTGATCCCCTCTTATCTCTGCAGTTTACTTCTCTTGATTTTGGTCTGTGCAGTAGTGGGTGTCTGATACAGTGTCTGATAACCCCCCCCCCCCAATAAGTGCAGCATTTGATCTTTTCCACCAGGGGAGGGCGACAGCTGGAAAGACGAGCTGCTGGAACTGGCTCGCTCCAAACAGGAACGCACCATGACTGAACTCCGCTGCCTGCGCCAGGTACGCTGTCTAAGAATAAAATAAAAATGAATCAGCAGCTGTTTCTGAAGCAACGAAATGAACTGTAACGAAACAGTTGTTAGGTCGGTCGCAGCTCGGGAGATACGTGTTTTCCTCATTCCTGCTGCTCACACTGCCGTCATCGCCACAGGTGTGTTTCCGGTTTGGCAGCATACCTGAGAGTGTTCCTGCGAGTCTGGGTCAGGTCCACTTCTTAAAGTTCAACCTGCACAATTTACTCACAACAAATTACATTTATTACGATTAGTGTTTTTAAAGACACAGTGAAATAAATAAATAAATACTTTCAGAGTGAAGTTTCTGTTCCAAACCAAAGTTCCAGAAAATCTGCAAAAGAAAATGTTAATTAATGTGCGATTCAGGAGTTTAAACTATTGCAGAAGAAGAAGAAGAAGGGGCAACATGGTGACATAATTAAAACAGAGCCGATGTGGAAAGTGTGATGGAGAGGTGCCGTTTTTGTTTGTTGTTCCTTTCATCCTGCACAAACTGAACTTGCTTTAAGCAGGTGATCTCTGTAGAGAGAGGCGGAACAGTCTCAGCAGCCAGTAACACCGTTTTAAGACGGTTTTGAAAGGAGTACGAGCCTGTCCTTGTGTTTATAGTTAGTTTTGAATTAAAAAAGGTCCTTTGTGTTCCAGGTGTGTGAGAATCAGAGGAACGACCTGCAGCTGTTGCAGTTAAACCTGGAAAGTGCCCGTGAAACCCTGAAGGCGAAAACCAGCGGGAGGTTACTCGGCAGGTGATCAGTGTATATGAAAAACATAATTAATGAGGCGCAATATGTTTTGTTTTCTTTAAATGTGTGCACTGATATCTTTGTGGCTGTAGAGGAGCTACTGTGTTGGAGTCAGTGAACATTGAGGGGATGAAGGGAGAAGAACGGCCTTCATGCCGCCGCAGTTCAGAGCCCAGAAGGAGAAAGAGACACGGACCGGCTGAACGCAGCGAGCTCACAGACACACTCAGTGATGTGACCGTGACGCTCCCTGATCTGACCTTCAACGCCAACTCCGTCAGTCCCCACAGACGACCGAGATCAAGAGGAAATCGCAGCACGTTCACCTCCTACATGCTCGGCTCTCGATCTAAAGATGGTCGGCGGGCAGCAAACCGCGTCCAGGATCAGCCATGTGGAGAAAATCGGACGTGAAGAATCGAGATCTACG
>NW_019523168.1:0-623 GCF_002814215.2 Seriola lalandi dorsalis | reverse complement strand
AAAACAAACAAATGACTCATGAAAAGGTGTGATTCTTAAATACTGTCTGCTTCTGTCGCTCATGTATAAACTGGAGTGTAGCTGTATCGGTCACCGACATTTAACCTTGTTGTCTCTCTGTGTGTCTCAGCCAGGAGGAGTTGAGCTGTAGCTGTGTGGAGAACCGGTCTCCTGCCTCCATCAGGGGGAAGAACTCGGGACCGGCGGCCAACGCCACGGCCGCACCGGGAGCCGGTCTACGAGGCTCCGTGACCGACGACCTGGGAGTCTTCCCGCCGCAGCTGACAGATGTGAGACGACGCGGTGCACAGTTTAATAATCAGTGTGGATACATGGAAGTTCACACTTTATTAGGAACACCTTTAAAAAAAAAAAAAAAATCTCATACCATCCGATACAGATGTGTCAGTTCAATCACATGTTTATCACTGGTGATGATGGACTGCTTTATATCAACAGGAGTTAATGATGTTTTTCTCATTTACAGATATGAGTGGATGGAAGATTATTAAAAGCACATTTTAATATGATGTAAAAGAAGAAAATATTGTGACAGAAGTGATGCACTGGATTACATTGGATTGTGTGGGTGTAATAACGTCGCCGGGGAGTGTGTCAGCAGC
>NW_019523167.1:0-767 GCF_002814215.2 Seriola lalandi dorsalis | reverse complement strand
ATATGTGTCTTCATGATATTATATTAATGTATTTACAATATTTTTAGGTTATTTTTTTAACAAAAAGACATTATTACCATTATTTAAAATATGACAGTTATAAGATATTCAGTATTAACCCAATATTTCATGATATAATTAATTTTACTGAATTTAATTGCTAACATAAAAAAACTAAAAACATTTAACATGATGTATTCTGACAATAATATTAATAAAAGAAGTGCGCATGTATTTTATTTTCTTATACCAACGGAGGTTTAGGTATTACTTATTTGTGTATACATATAGGAACATTTTATTTATTGGTACTAAATTCTATTATGTATTAGATGAATATAGTATATATTGATTATAATCTTATGATTCAAATATTTACCTCAGACAACTTTAAATAAATTCTACATTAAACTTAATACATGTTTTAGTGAAAGAAATATTTACAGTCATATAAATAAGTTATTACCACCAAACTAATATAATAAAAACTTATGATATTCATAATAAAATAAGTTGTTTTTTATATTGTCTTTTACTATTTGAAGAGAATTAGTCAATTGTTTCACATTATTGTTGATATATTTTACACAATCAAACACATTCTCTATTATATAAAGTGTGGTTACATTCATTAGATAAACAGTTTGAAAATTATACAAATTATATTTACTGTGGATTAGTGTAATATATACCATGGAAGTATAGATCTATATATATCATCCTGCATTATATATTATATACATAGAAAATCTCTATGTCAGTCTGTT
>NW_019523166.1:0-752 GCF_002814215.2 Seriola lalandi dorsalis | reverse complement strand
TAACACAGGGACATGACTCATACTGGATCCTGATCAGAGCTCTACTCTTACATTTAGTTTGAGTTTTCACTGTTGCACATGAAGGAAAAACTTTGGGGCAGATTTTTTATAAATAAAGAAATAACATGACCGAGTCTCTATTTTTAATGAATAAACATTCAACATCAAACGTACAGGTTGTATAAGAAACAGGGGAAACTGACTGAACTAAAAGATAATAGAAGAATTGTGAAACAAAGAGCAAACAAAAGAAATGAATGCTTCGTGCTTTGATGCGTCTCTTTTCAAACAGCCTTCAGTCAATGGCTGCCCGGTAATAATCGACCAAACCCTACTCGGTGACATAGATATGTGATTTTGGTCAGTAGTGCAGCAGAGACGCAGCAGTCTTTGTTGTTGTCGTGATTGGGAGCAGGTCAGGACCACTGTGAAATAACTTCCTTTAACTTGTTGTTTTTATCCTGTTTCCTGCTTCAGTTTTACTCACAGCACTTTTTTTACTTTCTTTACTTTACTTTTGCTTGTGGTTTGTTTTGCACTGTCTCTTCTACTTTTGTGTATTTTATACACCCTTTACTTGTTCTTTAATTCAATATTTGGAAAAGTGTGTTATGTGTGTGATGTCTTAGGATAAAATAAGACCAAACCTAGATCTGAGTTTTTAAGTCATCACATTAGTAACCTATGTCTTGTGTCCTTTGTCCCTCCAGAGCTCCCACAGCATCATGTCTGTAAGGAGGAAGAGGTTCTCA
>NW_019523165.1:0-1036 GCF_002814215.2 Seriola lalandi dorsalis | reverse complement strand
TGGATGAACAACAAAAGGCCTAAATGCCTTTAAATGAACAGTATTTATATTTATTCGGCTGATGTCGTCGCCTTCGATGTTTTCATCCACAATTTATTCAAGTAAATCAAATCGGATCTGAACCGAGCCGGACTCTGTGCCGCCTGTTTGCAGATCCGGTCTGGTGGTGTTGGCCGCAGCCTGGCACCCGTCAGACACTCCCTGCCTGGCCTACTTCTGCCTGGTGACCCTGCAGGACAGCGGCGCCGCCATCTCTGACCAGTTCACCGTGGAGGTCACCAAATACAACCCTCCGTTCCAGGTCGGTCCCGATCCGGATCCCGATCCGGATCCTGCACAGGTTTAAACTAGAGTTCAGTGTGTCAAAGGATTCTTCTTCACTGGGGCTAATAAAGGGACAGCACTTGTTTTTCTATGCATCATTAATGGTATCTGTCCTTTGACATCATTTTGTACAGAAGCTGAGAAACGCCATACTCGCCAATATATGTTTTAATCTCATTATCTCAAGATATCAAAGCTCGTTAATCCCGAGATAACAAGATAATTATCCCGTTATCTGGAGACAACAAAGCTTGTCTTCTCATTATAATTACTTTGTTAATCCGAGATCAGACACAGCTGGAAACTTCCAGAGTGGTAAAGTGAAAACATCAGGACGACACGTTGATCAACAGAGAATATTTCAATCAAGGCCAGAAATCAAACTGTCTTTTCATTTTCAGATCAGTCCTCGTCAGCTAACGAGTTACTGCGACTTAGTGTATGAGGTTCAATCAGAATCGTTCTTATCTCGGATTAACGAGCTTTTTAATCTTGAGATAAGGGGATAAAAAAATCTCTGAGATTCTTTATCACCTAAATCCAGTGGTGGATATTATTTCCTTTCCAAAACCAGTGAACCTGGTTTCTACCAAAGAAATAGTCCCAGTTAAACCAAGATACTGTCTCAGATGCACCTGATGACTTTTCTTTTTTTAAATTCCAACTTTAAATTCTTTGAGCTGCACAAATGAACCTCCGTTCACCTTCATTA
>NW_019523164.1:0-1278 GCF_002814215.2 Seriola lalandi dorsalis | reverse complement strand
GTCATAGTATAGTAAGTCAAAACAACAGTATAGGAAGGCATAAAAACGTCATAGTATAGTAAGATATAAAAACGTCACAGTATAGTAAGTCATAAAAACGTCATGGTATCGTAAGGCATGAAATCTTCATGGTATAGTAATTCATAAAAAATGTCAAAGGATAGTGAGTCATAAAAACGACAAAGCATTGTAAGTGAAAAATGTCATAAGTCAAAAACGTCGTATTATAGTAAGCCATGAAAATGTCATAGTTCAGTAAGGCATAAAAACGTCATAAGTCAAAAACGTCGTATTATAGTAAGTCATGAAAATGACATAGTATAGTAAGTCATACAAATGTCAGTATAGTAAGGCATAAAAAACATCATAGTATAGGAAGTCATGAAAACGACATAGTATAGTAAGGCATAAAAATGATATTATAGGAAGTCATGAAAACGACAGTATAGTAAGGCATAAAAACGTCATAAGTCAAAAACGTCGTATTATAGTAAGTCATGAAAATGACATAGTATAGTAAGTCAAAAATGACATAGTACAGTAAGGCATAAAAACAACATAAGTCATGAAAACGACATAGTATAGTAAGTCAAAAACGTCATAGTCTAGTAAGGCATAAAAAACATAAAAACGTCATAGTACAGTAAGGCATAAAAACGTCATAAATCTAAAATATCATAGTATAGTAAGACATGAAAATCACATAGTATATAGTAAGTCATAAAAATGTCAGTATAGTAAGGCATAAAAAGTAATAAAAACGTCATGGTATGGTAAGGCATAGAAAAGTCATAGTATAGTAAGTCATAACAACAGTATAGTAACGCAAAAAAACGTCATAGTATAGTAATTCCTATATGTCATAGGATAGTGAGTCATAAAAACGACACAGCATAGTAAGTCAAAAATGACATAGTACAGTAAGGCATAAAAACAACATAAGTCAAAAACGTCATAGTATAGTAAGGCATAAAAAACATCATAGTATAGGAAGTCATGAAAACGACATAGTATAGTAAGGCATAAAAATGTCGTATTATAGGAAGTCATGAAAACGACAATATAGTAAGGCATAAAAATGTCATATTATAGGAAGTCATGAAAACGACAATATAGTAAGGCATAAAAATGTCATAGTATAGGAAGTCATAAAAACGACATAGCATAGTAAGTGAAAAATGTCATAAGTCAAAAACGTCGTATTATAGTAAGTCATGAATATGACATAGTATAGTAAGGCATAAAAAACGTCATAGTATAGGAAGTCATGAAAACGAC
>NW_019523163.1:1932-6364 GCF_002814215.2 Seriola lalandi dorsalis | reverse complement strand
GTTTTACAGTGCAGAGTGACATCATGTCCCTCCATCACAGGGAGGACAGGACTCTGCAGGATCACTGCTCCACCTCAACACACAGACAAACTACAGCATTTCATCCATTTACACACAGCTTCATCAACACTGACTCCACAGTCTGATCTTACCAGTGACAGTGATGCTGATGCTGTTACTGGTTGCTCCCTCTCTGGACTCACACCAGTAAACTCCACTGTCCAATGGGACGATGTAGCTGATGCTACAGGAAGAACCAGCTGATTCTCCCCAGTCAGCTCCACACTGAGTCCCGTTGTCTCTGGTGGTGTTCCTCCTCAGCCTCCATCCAGCAGAGCTGTCGTCCTCCTCACAGCTCAGAGAGACAGAGTCTCCTTCAAACAGCTGAGAGCTGCTGGGACTCACCGTCAGACCAGCTGGAGGGAAATCAATGAATATTTGAACAAAACATAAATTCACATGAATTTCAACTCAACAACAACAACAGTCATATAATCCTAGTGGACGTCTTGGTCACACACATTTTGTTTCATGCTGCAGTCGGTGGGTTGTGTTCAGTACAAGGTGTTTATTTTTACCACTTAGTCGCATCATGTTTCTGCAGTGGATCAGAGATAAGTGACTGATATCTGATCACTGGATCAATATCTGACATTGATGAAGCCTCAGTGAAGAATTCAGGACACATTGATAATCTTATTGAGACTCAGAAAAGAGAAACAGGAAGTGGACTGACCTGCGTTCGTGATGCAGCAGAGCAGCGAAGTCAGACCTACAGACGGGACAGTTACTGTGAAGTTAAACATGAACACAAAGGGAAACCTCCTCCTCTACACTGCATTCAAACAGCCACAGAACTCAGAGATAAGACGATAATATAATGAGTCATGATGATAACAACAACACAACCACGTTGTTTCAGATCAGCAGGATAGAAAATATATTCAGTTGCTTCGTCGAGGTTTGAAATGAACAAACGTGTCTTTAATTTAATGATTTAAACAGTTGATTTCAGTAAATTCAAACGTCAGTGGATCAATGAGGTTTCCTTCACTCTGTTCTGACTCTGCAACAGATCTGACCGATCATCAGTGATGCTGATGAACTTCTGAATATTATCTGCTATGTAACCTTCATTTTCCTCCTGTTCAAGATACATTTTAAACTAGAGCCATCTGAATGAAAACACTTGTTTACTGTACGTTCAGATGTTATTTTCTTTTATTCTTGTTGACGATGACGATGTTGTTGAAGCTCGTTCACATCAGCTAAAGTCACAGTTAATATGTTGATGATAAGTTGATATGAAACATGATGAAGAATCTTTTATCTCATATTTTCTTGTTTAAGAAGCTGGTTCATATTTAAACAGCTGAACTATGAATTTCTATGTTTCACTCTGTAGATTCGTCTCGATGCTGATCAGTATAATTTAAATCTCATTTGATGACATCATAGACACATTTACAACTCAGCTGTAAATAAAATGACGGAATGAACAGAGTGTACTCACAGAGCAGCCTCTGCAGAGATGTGAGGTCCATTGTTCCACCTGCTAAAATGAGCTCAACACAGCAGCTGATCCCACCTCCTTCCTGTCTGTTCATGTGTGTGATGATGTGGGGAGATACTACAATTTACAGATGTCCCCTCAACGTCTCACATGCAGAGTATCAGTACACACTTTACAGCTGTTCCCTCAGTGTGACTGTATAGTGTCTTTATGGAGGTTTAAGTGGGTTTATAGAGTCATTGCCTTCTCCTCATGGGCCCCAATGGTTTGCCTGATTTGCCTGATTTGCCTGGTTTGCCTGGTTTGCCTGGTTTGCCTGTCCTGACGGTGAGTCTCTGTCCACCAGAGGGCCGATCCCTCGGAGGCTGTGAAAGTGCTTTACCATAGATTCTCAGTGTCTGATGCCATTATTTAACCAGGCTGATAATAAATGAATAACTGAATTCATCAGTCAACTTACCGCTCTATTTTCATGTATTCATCATTTCCAGTCCCACTGCTGTTTTAAAATGTAGAAACTTACAACTTCCTTTAGATTTTTCACATTAAAAGTCTTTTGGCCTTTATTTTATTCTTAGACTTTTAGTCTGAAGAATCCGGAGGAAGTGCTGAGTTTCATGAACTGCAACTGATCAAGAAATCAAAGAGGATAAAAAAAGAGTATTCATCCTGTTAAAACGGACCCTATACTTAATTTATCATGTGTTTTTTCATTCTGGTCATCGCTCGTTATTTCAGGTCAGTCAGTCACAGACATTCATGTTCCCACTGTTGATGTCCAGCTAAAACCTCCGTCCTAATAGTCTCAGACCTCAGTTTGTTATTCCACACAGTGGATCATGGGATACTGTTGGACACTGGGCGGGTCCGTCTGGTGTTGTTCTTACTGTCACACTTGGAGGCTCCAACAAATATGATCTAGTGTGTGGGGTCCTTCAGGGCCCGATCCTTGGGCCCCTTCCTTTTAACTTATAAACGCTTCCCCTTGGCTATGTTATCAACAATGATAACATTAGCTATACTATAATTATGTCAATGACACTCAGCTTCTCATCTCATTATACACTGATGACCCCAACCCATAAACTCCCTGGTCAGCTGTTTGGAGGAAATCAACCACTGGATAGCAGCAAAATTCCTTCAACTTAACTGTAACTCATACTTTTGTATTAGAAGATTCCATAGAAATACATTTCAATTTGATTTTATATATAATCATATAATCTATACTACTGTTAAAAACTTTTAAAATTGACTCTCACAGTCAGTTTGGTCCCTGGTTTGTTGGCCTGCAGGTCTGGTCATCAGTTTATCTGCTGTTATTTATTAAATAGATATTACTGTATGGATCAGTGTTATCCTGCTGGCTGAGGACTGACTCTCTGCTGACACCTGCTGGTTTAAGCCAACCACTACCTCCAGACTGAAACATGAAGCATCAACAGTGGAGAAGCAGAAGCTGCAGTTCCTCTAACGACCACTAGAGTCTGGCTCCAACAGTGAGTCAGTCCCCATAGACTCCCATGTTAAACTGTCCAACTTTACAGCAGAAATAAACATGTTTACAGCCTGGTACAAAAACTGTTTTGGTCTCTAGAGCTAATTTCCTCCTTCATGACACCTGTTTATAAAACTCACCTGTTTATATAACTCACCTGTTTATATAACTCACCTGTTTACATTTTATTAAGGACCACAGTTATGGAGGATTAAGGGCGTGGCCTCTTTGAGTGACAGGTGGCTCCTCTTTGACCATATATGGATTCACTGTTATTCCTATGGAGTCATGTACTGACAAGATGCCCAGGGGTCTCCAGAAGCAGCAGACAGGTGCAGCCAGAAGTGATGTTCAGAGTGCAGGAGGACTTCCCTTTGGCCTCAAGGATAAAATATTAAAATCTACATATCTGTGTGACACTTTCTTTCTTAAAGACATGAATTTGATACCAAGAACTTTCCAAATCACAGGAGCTGCAGTTTATTCGATGAAGGTAAAATGTGTCACATTGTCCTGCATTGTTAGCATTAGCATTGTTAGCATTAGCATTGTTAGCATTAGCATTGTTAGCATCATACAGGTTCACACTCACATTATCATAATTTTTATATTTTTTCAGTGAAAACGAAATGCAAAAACCTCTGCAGCCCTATAACAGTGTATGAGCCACATACATGAAATACCAACAGGCATCAAACATCATCATGTTTTTAACAGTGAAGCTGCATCTTCCTCTGTACTTTGCTTCCACCTGCAGGTCAGGTGTCTCAGCTGTAGGGTTGCCACGTCCCATATTAAAATAAAATGCGTCCTATATTAAATCAATGCAATTTGTCCGTATTGATTGTAGTTCATATTGTAGTTGTTGTTGCATTTTCCTTCAGGTTATGTCCTCAAAGTGCTGTGAAGAATGTAACGTCAGGTGACCTACAAGTTTATGGATTAGCAGCAGACTAACGAGCTGTGAACCAGGTGGTTTACCTGGAGGAGCGTGCGTCATTAACCGCAGCGCTGTGGGTTGGAGTCCGACCCGTGGCCCTGTGCTGCGTGTCATCCCGTCTTCTCTAATACTGTGAATCAGCATCAGGATACATCTATTGTTACCCCCTTCCTCCTTGGTCTTTTTATAGAATGTATAGACAAGGAATCCCTTCCTCCTACTCTAACCCAAGGTCTCATAACTTTAATACCAAAACCAAAAAAAGATTTACTCCTTATTGATAACTGGCGTCCAATTTGCTTACTTAATAATGATTATAAGATATTTGCATTGATATTTGCTAAAAGATTAAAAGCTGTATTGGACCACATAATTGACGAGACTCAATCCGCTTTTATGAGAAACAGGCATATCTCCAACAATATCAGATTAGTACTTGACTTAATTGATTATTCAGATTTATGCTCTGATGACAGTTTCA
>NW_019523163.1:0-615 GCF_002814215.2 Seriola lalandi dorsalis | reverse complement strand
ACGAAATAATAATCATCGTATACGTTCTTTATTTCAAAAAGATGTCGTATCAATTCCTTATGTGGTATCTTATTGGAACTCCTTTATTAATAACCTTAATTGGAAAAAAATGTGGAATTTGTCAGCTAAATATTTGATAAACAATAAAGCAAAAGAAGTATCCTTTAAATTGATTCATAGATTTTACCCAACAAAAATGTTTCTACAACGATTCAAAAGAGATATTGATGTTAATTGCTCTTTTTGTGAAGGACACCCTGAGGATATTTTTTATTTATTCTGGTCTTGCCCCTTTTCCACCAAATTATGGATGGATATTTGTGATTTAATTTCTACTTGCATTTTACCACACTTTTCCTTTTGCTTTGAACATGTATTGTTTGGCTTCATTGACTATCCACCAACAAAAAAAGGACATTTTTATGTAATTAATCTGATTATATATTTGGCAAAATGGCATATCCATAAATGCAGATACACTGCCCAAAAACCACTCTTTTCTATTTTTAACAATGAGGTCAAACAATATATAAAAACCATTAATTACTCCACTAATAAGAAAGCTATTAAAACTATTTCCATGTGTGCTCTCTTTGATATATTTTTGTAATACCT
>NW_019523162.1:2716-4523 GCF_002814215.2 Seriola lalandi dorsalis | reverse complement strand
GCAGAAATAATGACATATTTGTAACACACTAAACACATATGGGGCTGAAACAGCTTGTACAATTACAAAAATATTACCCAGCATGCCTGTTCTGCTCGCCGCTTGCACTCACGTCACAACGTTGCTAATTTAGGTTGAGTGAGTGAAACTGTGAATGTGTCTTCTCCTCCTCCAGTCATTCTCTCTCAGTGACCTGTAACACACACAGGATATAAATTAAAGACACAATACAGAGAAAGTGTTGACAAATTCTATGTGAAAAATGGCTTTCATGAAAGTATGAGCGGTCGACTGCTTGATTTACTGAGTTAACAAATTTTAACATATGGTTTATTTCAAATTACATGTGGACCATTTAAAAAAAAAAAAAAAGAAGTGATGATTACATCTAGAAATAGACTTCATACGACAATTTCCAAATTAGTCTGAACATTTTATATTTCCATTACAGTATATTTCAGCTTTCATGTATAGGTATCTTTCCAATCACTACCGTCCATCGCATATGGTGTGAATGTGGCATGAAAGCCAGTGCTGTCCTCAGTCTTACCTTCTTGACTACAGAGTAGAAGACCTTTCCTTCTACAGGTGGGTCGGTACCTGCTGAGGGAACTGATGAGGCTGTGATACTGGACGCTCCTGGTTCTGCTATGAAAAAACATGGGATTCTGTCAGTGTGTTGATTACTGATCCCATCAACTATTATCATTCAAACCGGTTGTTATTCACAGTGAGTCTCACCCGGCTCTTGAGCGTCATCCTGGCCCAGGACGTAGTAACAGTGTGTAGACATAAATTCATTCTCATCTGACGGAGACAGACAGATTGTTTGTCAGGTGATAACTAAACAGATCAGGTGAGGATGCTCAGTTGGAATATCTTAAAACCTCAACTTCTATTTTAATTTGTTATTCATTAGCTTAGCTTTATGCAAGGCTTGGCTAGACTAAGCTTTATGCTAGGCTAATCACCACTTGGCTCCAGCTCCAGAAAAAGTTGTATTTCATTATTACGCAGATGACACAAATGTATATTTGTAAATTACGTAAATTTATATGACACTACTTTATTGACCAAATATAAATGACATCGACCTGACCTTATCTGATCTTATATGTTGACCATTTTTATGTTTGTGATACCACATTTAAACCATAAACATCCCTAAATTTGTTCAAAACAAAGTGAGAGATCAGTGCGTAAGGAAAAATAGGATTCCTTTTTAATATAAAAAAAGGAGATTGAAGAATGATATAAAAGGTGATTTGCTATAAAGTGAACTCATAAACTCATCTATCAGGTCTGAACCTTGTTTTCTCATTGTTTTTTTCTGTGGTTTGAGGCCAGGAAGCTCAAATGATCACCACAACATCAGCAGATGCATATCTAACACAAGGCAACAACAACCTGTTCTATAGACATCTAATCTGATCGTAATACAGTAGTAATATCTTATTACTATCATTAATATACAAGGTGAAGGAAATTATACATTAAAAATTACTTTAAGCCAGTTACATGCATGACGTAGTGTTGCATTGTGTTAGTTGCATCTTGACGTCTGTACTTATACATATATGTGACATAAAGTAAGAAAAAAAAGCATGTCAGGACTTGGGTGAAGTACCTCTCTTCTTCCTGTTTACTGTTACAACAGCATATGCCTCATTGTCTGCAGCCTCAGCACTGGCCCCTGCAGATACTTTATAAAAATACACAATGCAGAAGATATCTCAATTTACAGAGCGGATACTGTAGACAGATAGACAAACAGACAAATATTTAGATATAAGTATCTACATTTAGC
>NW_019523162.1:1001-2343 GCF_002814215.2 Seriola lalandi dorsalis | reverse complement strand
CTTTTCTACAAATGATTTCAGCCACTATAACTGTCATGAAGGTTATAGGTCATGGAGGTGTGTAGCTGCTTTGCACATGACGAACACACAAGTAAAATTTTGAGTGAAATATAACATTTATGTCATGTTCTTTACCTGTGTTCCAGTAATCTTTGTGAAAGTGATACAGTCCGAACACCAACAGCAGAACCACCGAAACAACAGCAACTATGATCCATGGTGTGGAATTGGAGGAAAGCGGATGTTTGACGGGGAAATGTGCTGAAACTTCATGAGACATGAAATGGCTGAAAGTTTAAACTATGGTTTAAAAGATTGGTCAGTGCACTTCTTTCAGATACACAACTTCAGCTTTCTGACAATAATTTAACAACCAACATATTCAATGACTTTTCTTGCAGAAAGAAAAAGGCTTCAACAGTCATATGTATCCATTTTATTTTGAAACACTGCTGGTTCTCACCTCTGACAGTCAGCCAGCTCTCTGCTGACTCTCCAGCTCCAGAGATGCTGCACTTGTAGAGTCCTTCGTTAGACTTGGAAACATTGTGGATGGTCATGTTTCCTGTAGTGCTGTTCCTGATGAAGACGCCATCTTTATAGAAACCAGCGTTGAGGTTTGAGGCGGGCGTCTTGTTTCTGCAGCGCAGAGTCACATTGTCTCCCTCTGTCACAGGAAGAGCGGGACTCTCCAGGATCACAGAACCCGCTGAACATGTGTTTGATATTTATATTCATGTTACATTAATGTTAAGCTAATGACAAAATCTTACTGTCTTGTTGTAAACATACCAGTGACAGTGATGTTTATACTGTTGCTTCTATTCCCAAATCCAGCCTCACACCAGTACTCCCCACTGTCGTCTGAATATACAGATGTTATGTTGCAGGATGATGGTGGTATGTTGCTTTTGGATCTATGTCCAATTTTACAATCAAAGAGCCCCTCGCAGGTAAAAGTTACACGCTCATATTCGAAGAACTGCAGTCTGTTTGGATCGATACGAAGAGAAACTGCAACTGAGACAAAGAAAAATAATATTCAGTTAAAACAGCCACCAGTCAAACTGTGTTCTTGAAAAATGGTGAATACTTTTCATATCAGGGAGGAAAGAACTGGTACTCACCAACTTTCTGATCATGTTCACAAAGCAGGATCGTCACAGTCATCACTGAAGAGACAAAGAAAAGAGCTAAAGATCAAACAGCCGCTATAGCTACTCTCATAGGCCAGAGTATCGTCTAGAAATATCACAACTGATGCAGAATAATACAACATTAGGCTTTTAAACGGCCTCATTAACTTCAATTGACCTTTATAACAACGTCAGATGAAGCAGAG
>NW_019523162.1:0-538 GCF_002814215.2 Seriola lalandi dorsalis | reverse complement strand
CCTTTTGCCTGATGTCACGAGCCATGGTCAAGAGGTGGCAGTGTTGTGTTATTCCACCGAGACTATCGTTCTGCTTACGTTTGTCCTGTGTGGGCCACAGAAAGATATAAACTTAAATGACTAGTGTTATGTTTATCAGGAGTCTGTGATGCTGAAACAAGGCTAACAGTCTACAGACATGCTCGCAGCTCTGTGAGACTGTAGAGTGAATATCTGTGTTTATTGTGTTAGCATGCTAACATTTCCCAATTAGCACTAAACCAATGTCTGTAGTAATGGGAATGTCATTGGTTTTGTAGGTATTTGGTGATAAATGAAAGTATCAGACAAACTTAAATGTTGACCTGATGATGGCGCTAGATGAATATAGAGATATTTCAATAAAAAAAAACAAAAACAAACATGTCAACCTCAGGGTGGAGTTATAGGAACAGTGTTTATCAAAGTCATTAAGATTCAGTATGGGGTGAGGACATACCATTGCATTACAGTTTTACTAGTATGAGTGCAAACAACAAAGGTGCCATCGAGCTACAGC
>NW_019523161.1:0-696 GCF_002814215.2 Seriola lalandi dorsalis | reverse complement strand
TCACTGATGGACAACATGAACCGCAGGAAGCTGAAAAACCGTCAAACATTTCCCCGTCATGACTCGACTTCTGCCGGCCTCTAAATAAACCCTGCTCCTGTCTTTATGTCTGATCCTGAACTGCAGTTAGTGATATTAATTATCTACAAACCCACAACAGCTCCAGTCAGTGAACTGACCTCAGAGTCTCCAGTCCACAGTTTGGACTCTCCAGTCCAGCAGACAGGATCCTCACTCCTGAATCCTGCAGCCTGTTGTCACTCAGGTCCAGGTGTCTCAGGTGGGAGGGGTTGGACTTCAGAGCTGAGGCCACGACTTCACAGTGAGTCTTTGAGAGTCCACAACCAGCAAACCTGTCATGACACGTTCATTACACAGAGTCATTATGTAAGAGGACACTTCATATTGACTTCAAGCATGTGATGATCAAACAGTTTGACACGTCCTGTGTTGATCCATATTCTCTCTTCATCACTGGTTCAGTTCATCTGATCTCACTGTGTTTGACAGGAAACAATCATTCTCATCAGTCTCTCTCACACCTGCAGAGTTTCAATCCTCTTTCAGGTGAAGAGAGAAGATGTGGTCACAGTCAGTCTTCCATAATGTCCACAGTCTGTCAGTGAGATCTGATCCATGTGGTCTCCACAAAGTTCCCATGAGGCCATGTTGATTAGAAAACACTGTTTTAAAGTG
>NW_019523160.1:1605-1992 GCF_002814215.2 Seriola lalandi dorsalis | reverse complement strand
CTGTGCCAAACACCAGAGTGTGTGCCAACCTGCACAGAAACTGTGTGTGTGTGTGTGTGTGTGTGTGTGTGTGTGTGTGTGTGTGTGTGTGTGTGTGCGGGCTGACAGACACTTTGAGGACAGCTTGTTTCAGAGGGAACTCTGAGGAGCTGAGCTGGTGTTAAGGAACTAAATCATCTTCTATACCCCGTGCATGTTTACACTCTTTATTACAGAATGCTTTTCCATGAGACCGTAGCCTCGTTCATCAGGAGAGCTAACCGAGTAGCACTTGTAAATACATAGTATGAGAAATTGTAATATGTCCGCCCGGTAAAGGTTCCCCGCCCCTTTGTTTCCTCTTCGCATTGTAATGGAGACGTAACTGAACTCGGACCATTTTTTTTT
>NW_019523160.1:0-460 GCF_002814215.2 Seriola lalandi dorsalis | reverse complement strand
GATACTTTCACAGTATTAATATAGAAGCTAGAGCTGATCTATAATCACACTACACATGGACACACACCTTTACACTGGAGGAGCTTTAAGAACAAACTTGAAAAAAATGTGAACATGTCCTTTTAAGCTGTGGTTTAACCCTCATTCAGATGCCCACCACTAATATAAAGGTGTGTGTGATGAAGCAGACGAAATCTCAACAGTAAATAAAGCCTGAATCCAGGTGGAGCTCTGTAGGATAGATGAGGATCTGTAATGGCTTTTTAACGAACCTGAAATCTGGATTTTTGATTGGGTGATATGAAACATCATTATAAAAGTCAATGGAACAAGCTGATGGTGACGGACTGCACACTGGGTTAAGTTCTGGTTCTGATGTGACTCTGTTTCTGGATCATCGGCTGATTAACACTTTGATTTCTGCACAGAGCTCATCTGGTCCTTGTCTCGTCTCTCGTCT
>NW_019523159.1:0-1049 GCF_002814215.2 Seriola lalandi dorsalis | reverse complement strand
ATAATAATGTATAAAAATGTCAAAAAACGGCATAGTATTGTAAGGCATAAAAAAGTGAAGAAATGTCATACTATATTAAAGCATAAAACGTCATAGAATAGTATGGCATAAAAAAGTCAGAAAACATCATAGTATAGTACTGCATAAAAATGTCAAAAAACGGCATAGTATATTAAAGCATAAAGCGTCATAGTATAGTACGGCATAAAAATATCAAAAAACGTCATAGTATAGTAAGGCATAAAAATGTCAAAAAACGTCATAGTATAGTAAGGCATAAAAATGTCAAAAAACGTCATAGTATAGTAAGGCATAAAAATGACAACAAACGTCATACTATACTAAGGCAGAAAACTTCATAGTATAGTAAGGCATAAAAATGTCAAAAAACGTCCTATTATAGTAAGGCATAAAAAAGTCAAAAAATATCATAATATAGTAAGGCAAAAAAAGTGAAAAAACATCATAGTATACTAAGGCATAAAAATGGCAAAAAACGTCATACTATACTAAGGCATAAAACTTCATAGTATAGTAACGCATAAAAATGTCAAAAAACGTCATAGTATAGTAAGGCATAAAAAAGTCAGAAAACGTCATTGTATATTATTGCATAAAAATGTCATATTATGAGGCATAAAAATATTTAAAAATGTCGTATTATATTAAAGGATAAAACTTCATAGTATAGTAAGGCATAAAAAAGTGAAAAAACGTCATAGTATAATAAGGCATAAAAATGTCAAAAAACTTCATAGTATAGTAAGGCATAAAAATTTTAAAAAATGTGATACTATATTAAAGCATAAAACGTCATAGTATAGTACGGCATAAAAATATCAAAAAACATCCTAGTATAGTAAGGCATAAAAATGTCAAAAAACGTCATAGTATAGTATGGCATAAAAATGTCAAAAAACGTCATAGTATAGTAAGGCATAAAAGTGGCAAAAAACGTCATACTATACTAAGGCATAAAAATGTCATAGTATAGTAAGGCATAAAAATGACAAAATAACATCATACTATAATAAGGTATGAAACGTCAT
>NW_019523158.1:0-745 GCF_002814215.2 Seriola lalandi dorsalis | reverse complement strand
TTCTCACTCTCTCTCATAATGATCATTAACATTATTTGTATATTTTGTATTCTGTAAAAAACAACAACATTAACTTAGATTTGATTAATTAAAAGCACATTAATTTTAATTTTAACAGTTAGAAAATTGAAACTAATTGAAACAAATTGTAACTGGTGAACAACATACACAGGTACACAGACTCATGATTTCCTGTAACTGCAGAGGGGAGGAGTCATTAAAACTGCAGGTGTTCAGTAGGTTCAGATGCCATTTTAACTGGACAAAGCAGGAGGAGAGAAACTGAAGACTGAGGTGGGTGAGTGTTTAAACATTATTATTATTTTACTGTCAAAGTCTCAGAGTCAGTTTGTCCCTGTGGACTGTGGAAGGAAGAAGAGTCATACATAGTAAGTCTGTCCGTCCGTCCCATTCTCATGGACATGATATCTCAGTAACGCCTTGACAGAACTTCCTCAAATTTGTCACAAACATTCACTTGGACTCAAAGATTATGTGATTAGGTTTTGGTGGTCAAAGGTTAAGGTGACCTCACTGGCGACCCTGGATAAACATGGATGTAATTTGAAACTAGTCTGAGTGGCGGAGGCATACAACTGCGAAGCAGTAATTCTAGTTTTTGTTTGGTATTTTTGGGTGTGACAGTAGAACAGACTGGTTTGTCCTGATTCTTGTGTGTCTTATCTCTCAGTCAGTGTTACTGGTTTCCCTCTCAGACTGACTGAAGTCCTGAAGATGAGTGTTT
>NW_019523157.1:0-801 GCF_002814215.2 Seriola lalandi dorsalis | reverse complement strand
AGTATAGTAAGGCATAATAACGTCATAGCACAGTAAGGCATAAAAAGTCATAGTATAGTAAAGCAAAGAAAGTCATGGAAACGTCATAGCATAGTAAGGCATAAAAAGTCATAGTATAGTTAGGCACAAAAAGTCATATAAACGACATAGTATAGTAAGGCATAAAAACGACATAATATAGTAAGGCAGAAAAAGTCATAAAAACGTCACAGTATTGTAAGGCATAAAAAGTCATAGTATAGTAAGGCATAAAATGTCATAAAAAATGTCATAGTATAGTAAGGCATAAAATTGAATAAAAATGTCATAGTATAGTAAGACATAAAAACGACATAGTTATAGTAAGGCTTAAATGTCATATTATGGAAAGTCATAAAATGTCATAAAAAATGTCATAGTATAATAAGGCATAAAATGTCATAGAAAATGTCATAGTATAGTAAGGCATAAAAACGACATAGTTATAGTAAGGCTTAAATGTCATAGTATAGTAAGTCATAAAATGTCATAAAAATTGTCATAGTATAGTAAGGCATAAAATATCATAAAAATTGTCATAGTATAGTAAGGCATAAAATTTCAAAAAAATGTCATAGTATAGTAAGGCATAAAAACGACATAGTTATAGTAAGGCTTAAATGTCATAGTATAGTAAGTCATAAAATGTCATAAAAATTGTCATAGTATAGTAAGGCATAAAATATCATAAAAATTGTCATAGTATAGTAAGGCATAAAATGTCATTAAAAAATGTCATAGTATAGTAAGGCATAAAAACGTCAAAAACGTCATAGTATAGTA
>NW_019523156.1:5921-7094 GCF_002814215.2 Seriola lalandi dorsalis | reverse complement strand
GTGCCTATGGTAATCATGTAATTATATTTTGCTGCACTATGTTTTCAAATCTCATCCATCATTAATTTGTGCACCAGCAGCAGGTGCATAATAAGTCTTACTTGATACCTGTGCTGTATAATGTCTCTCTGGATTTTGCCATGGTGTTATTGTAGCAAAAGAGACTTTCCTTTCAGTCAAACACTTGTGGTTAGGTTTTGACAGAGTGTGAAGTAGTGTGCACTGAATCCACAGAGAGCAGAGAAGTAACCTGTCCATGTGCTACTTTGTCAGGTCAAACATCCGCAGCCGCTCTGGTGATCCGCTCTGCTCAGCATATTCAGTAAGGAGATTTATAACACGCAACCTGAAGAGATGAGCGGCAGCAAGAAGTAAGTGACTTCAACAAGCTTTACAGGAGTGCCACTCACTTCACTTGATCTTAAATGAATCGGATACGACACACCTATGTGTTTATATATATGTGTGTGTGTGTGTGTGTGTGTATGTATGTGTAGGAGCCTACAAACAGCTTCTGGTGCTTAATATGAGGAGGAATGAATGCTTAATAGACCAGGTGCACCTCAGGAACAAGTGTTAGGCTTATCTGGTAGATCTGACAGCACACATGCTGTGACTGGCAAAAATGGGAAATTTATACCGTGAGTCAGTGGTGGAGGCAGGTAGACTGCAGGTGACTTTGCTGCATTTCAAGTTCATATAAAGAGTAAATCATTATATCTGTTGTCAGTGTCAGCTAGCAGACGGCTTAGAGGTCAATTAACGTTTCAACATGTTAAAGTTTAAGTGTCAAGACATGAACAGCCGTGTAATTGCTTAAAACATCCCTCAACAACAAACGTGTGGAAACCAGAGCGAACCTTTACACAGCGTTTTTTTTTTTTAATTTGAGCACCATCAGTAGCCCTGATGACACTGCATCCTTATCATCGACATACATGAACCAGACTCTTGTTTAAAATTTTGAGGCAGTTGAAACGGTAATATGTCGCAGAGCTGCACGCCAAAAACATACTAAAAGTCATTGAAATTGATTAAAAAATGTGCTTATCGTAAGCTATTTGACATTTTTCTTAATCATCTTGGAGCCACTATTTCAAGGCTTTAAATCCCAGTTGAACCCTGCTTTATGATTCCTATGTGACCCCGTTCATTTTGAATAAGCAGTGGAAA
>NW_019523156.1:0-586 GCF_002814215.2 Seriola lalandi dorsalis | reverse complement strand
GATGACATTAACCCGCACCCAGCGCCACAGTTTTCTTGGTTCTAGTCCAGAAGATTAAAGGGCCTGGCACAGAGCCCGATTTACCATCCAAGAGCCTCATGTTTTGTTTTGTTTTGTTTCTTTTGGTGGAAGTACTCAGAATGCTTCCAGCACCAGCTCTTTGTTGTTGTTGGTGATTTCTGATCTCTTTTTTTTTTTTGACACTTGACAATTGTTTTCAAGAAATTCTTTAATGTTGCTTGTTTAAAGTCAGTGCCTTGCTGCAGTTATGCAACTTAGACAAAACATAGTGCAGAGTTTGTGATGGATTGCACTTTTTTGAACTAGCTTCAAAACATCTGTTGAATAATTTTCATACTGTACAGAAATGAATGTGAAACAATGGCTGTATAGAATGGTTATAAAAACAGTGGCATGGGTATATCTGATTTATAATGGGCTAAATGTGTAAAACACTGGAATGATCCTTTAAGTAAATTACTTTAACACATGATTATTGAATATATATAATGCAATAGAATTTGCACAGCGGCGCCCCTCGTGCTGGAGATCAACATTTTGTCAGGTGTCACCTCCGCTTGAACCC
>NW_019523155.1:1845-4697 GCF_002814215.2 Seriola lalandi dorsalis | reverse complement strand
TAGATCATCCATGCTGCATAACGCTCTTTGAGATTATACAGGACAGAGGCTTCATTGAGATGGGTCATCATGGCCATATCCTCAATTTTGTCGAACTTGGGAGGGTTCATTGGAGTGACGTCATCTTCTTTAACTGTCTTCTCCTGCAACAGGACATTGGTCACAATGAGAGCTGATCACATGTAGCTCCTATTTGAGTCTGATTTTATGATACAAACCTCCTGAGTGTCCAGGACTTTGACTGTGACTTTGCCACCGTCTTTCTTGAGGATTGTTCCCTTCAAATAGAGCTCCTTGGCATCAGCGACATAGCAGGCACTCTTGGCATCAAAGGGTTTGCTTTGAGCCTCGATTCTCTCCTTCTCTGGCTTACGGAGATAAATGGCAGCTTTGCCATAAACGGCCATCTCTGCGTCTGTACTCATGGTTGCAGTTTACTTCTGTGAGGTAGTAACAAATAAGAGTAGTCTTACTTATCTGTGTCAACATTAGTCTTCAGCACATGCAGCTGAACAGCCCAGGATAACTGAGTTCAACTACCTAATTAACATCCAGTATCTCTATCAATCGATGTCCATCCATCATCACAAAGGACTTGACGTGCTAAATTAATAGTCATACAATTAACACTGACTATTGACAAATTTGGATGGACAAAAACTGTGAAAATGAATTAAATGTTTCACACAAAATACATACAAATTTAAAAGAAATTGTTCATACCTGACCCTCTCTCTGTCAAAAGTCTGTTATATTCCACAATCCTGTTAAAAACAAATTATACATTTTTAGTTCTAGAGAAAAAAAATTAAAGCAAAGATTTGTTAAACAAATAAATTGCTAACTATTTCTTTAATATATTGGTAACTCTATAATATTAAACAATATATTAAAGAAATCTTAATTCAAATAAGTCTTCTGTTTAATTCAAACATTGTATTGTTCCAAAAAACATAGAAGATAAGCCTACCACAAGCAGGGGTCTTCAAGGGTTTTCTGCCACACACCACTGTGTCCTCTAGGACTCCTTATATTGGATCTGATCTGCTTACACTGCACAAGTTAAATACGGCAGACATGCCAATTATGGTGTGGATAATAAAGTTGACATTTAAGCATGTGATGCTAGTACACAGATGCCATCTCAGTTATTAATCAGTTTTTTATAAATCAATTTCTTTTTAAATATTTTGATACATTTGACATGACAATCAAAGGTATCATATCAACATAACGGAATAGAAATGCAAAGAGTACAGGTATACTAGAGACAGTAATACTATTTTACATTACCTTTAATGGTATAACAGATTTTATTTATATAACATATCGCATTTCCCCTGACCATGTCCCATGTGTGCCTTGGTAATGATTAACACTGTGTCAGCATTGAATGCTTTTCAGCCACTTTTTTCATTTTTCATCTTATACATGGATGGAAGAACAGATATACTTTAATTTTAATCCATACATCTGTCTACACAGGCTCTATAAAGGCTCACATTTCACCCAGGTTTTATGAGTGTAACCACAATCCAAAGCATCTTTATAGCCTTCAAGTCTATTTACTTCCTTTTTTGGAGGGTAAATTCTTCCACTTTAGAGTATTACTCTTTTTAAGTTGGAAGGAAGCCCAGTTAAACAGTAAACCATCGCTATTCTCATTGGATTTTATGTAAATAATTTTAAAGTTTCTCTCGACCTTTTTTCTTTGGTAAACTAATACCATCAATGTATGACTGTTATACTAAAGAAGAGAATTTTGGTGACATTGTTTTCCAGAGCAGGTTAGGAGCTCTAGTACAATACTATAGTAGTACCAAGGAGCTTTTTCAAAGTTTTGCCAACTGCCAAATTTGCAGTTAAATTGATGTGCCCAGGAGAGAGAATAAGCAGAACTGTGTGGTAGATTGATTCCAAGCACACTTCATTCTAATGATGAAGATTATGTGTTATTCTTTCAGCCAGAACGGAGAGAACCATAATAGGATAGCAACTGTTGTTTGTGAGAAAGTAAGTTACACATTCAGTTTTAATATTTTAGCTCTACCCCAGAGAGACAGAGGGAAAATTGTCAACACTATAATGCATATCAATTGGAAATAATTACAGACACTGAGTGGGTTATCCATTATTTGTTTTTTGAAAAATACTCTGTCAGCCAATGCCAAATGGTTCTGCTGTAAATAGTAAATGAAAGCAGAGAAATAACTGGTGTGAAAAAATGTGAACACTACAACACATAACAATTGAAAATAATTAACAGATGGAGCAGTGGACCAAGCTGCAAGAATGCATTTAGACACTGAAAGGTTTTCTAACATTTTGATATATTTAGACTTGACTCAAGGTCAACATAGGAATCTATTGTTGTTGCCATAAATCCAAGTTGACAGCAGCTGTTGTGCCACCAGGTCAG
Source organism: Seriola lalandi dorsalis (assembly GCF_002814215.2). Taxonomy (NCBI): domain Eukaryota; kingdom Metazoa; phylum Chordata; class Actinopteri; order Carangiformes; family Carangidae; genus Seriola; species Seriola lalandi. The sequence goes on along the minus strand of NW_019523155.1, from coordinate 2,278 downwards.
GCTAGGCTGTGATGCGAGGACATTGCAAAAATGTTTGCATATTGAGAGCATGATCAGTAGTTTCTTTTAGAACCAGCACCTTAAATGTTTGAGGATTTTACTGAAGGTAATTCATCCCTGTGTCCAGGGAATAAATGACACTTTTGCCATTTGAAGGGAGCTTTAATACACCTATTTTTGTGCTTTACAAACAGCATGCAAACTGGATTTTACAGCTAACTATTCTTTTGGAGAATGCAGGTTTTGTATGTAAAACTTGGTTCGTTGAATTTCATACTGCTCTGATTCAAATGTTCAAATTTGGAAAAAATGTGGTGAAAATTCATCTAATACCATCGAATGTTTAAAAGCAGCTCCAATGCCAGAGGGAGGTTCTCTCAGTTGCCTTCTTTCTCTGTTTGTTAATTTCATAAAATGATGGGCAGCATGATTA
>NW_019523155.1:0-1147 GCF_002814215.2 Seriola lalandi dorsalis | reverse complement strand
GCAGTGTAGCTGTGGCTCAGGAGGAAGAGCAGGTCGTAAGCTAATCAGTAGGCTGGTGGTTCGGTCCCGGCTCCTCTTGGCAGCACGACAAGATACTGAGTCCCACATTGCTCCTGGTGGCAGTTCCGTCAGTGTACGAGTGTGCATATGGGTGTGATGTATGTAGTATTGTAAAGTACTTTTAGTGGTCAGTAAGACTAAAAGTTTTACATGGGGATCTCAGTGACAGTATTGAAACCCCTTTTCCTTTCTCCTTGAACACTTTGACCCTGTTAATAATGAAATCCTTCCTGGCTCTTCTCTCAGTTGTCTGTGCTCAGTATTTTTGTATACTGAGTGAACACTTTACCAGTTTTCCATACAACATACCTCAAATGTTAATAAAATGGTTAGATCAGATAACTATTTTTTGTCATCGTTGACTTTAAAACAGCCCATACCTGCAAAAGAAGTATGCAGTATACTTTGTTTTTTAGCCAGACATTACAGTAAAGATTGTGAAATGTTGTCTAGTGGTGTCACAAATGATCCAAATCCTACATTTACTCTTTCTCAGCAGAAACATGTTCAAAATAACACAGACAGCAATTTAATATAAAAATTGATTTTATTGTGGTATATTTCACGTCATATTTTATGATTAGAAACAGCCAAACAACTTGGAGTGCTTTACTCAGCTGCCTCTTTTCCCTGCAAAAACAAAGAATAGATAAATGGATCATTACTTACAGTACTTATTTGCATACATACTTATTACACTCTGAGTACATATAGAGGTTTTGTATCTTATTAATTTTACAAAGCTTAAGACAATGATGGCATTTTTTAGTTGGGACCATATAAATGTAATATAAATTGGAGTGTGAAGATATATATATATACACACGTGGACAAAATTGTTGGTACTCTTCCGTTAAAGAAAGAAAAACCCACAATGGTCACTGAAATAACTTGAAACTGACAAAAGTAACAATAAATAAAAATTTACTGAAAATTAACTAATGAAAATCAGGCATTGCTTTTGAATTGTGGTTCAACAGAATAATTTTAAAAAACAAACTAATGAAACTGGCATGGACAAAAATGATGGTACCCTTAACTTAATATTTTGTTGCACAACCTTTTGAGGCGATCACTGCAATCAAGC
>NW_019523154.1:1702-2076 GCF_002814215.2 Seriola lalandi dorsalis | reverse complement strand
CTTTTCTTCAGTTTTGTAACAACCGGGTATCGAACCGCTGACCTTCTGGGGAGGGAGAGACCCGGAGCATCTGAATACTGTTGTATTTAAGCTCAGACTGTTTGATATAGTGGAAATAATAATGGTGTTATCAATAATATTATCTGTTCTCCATCAACACACTGGGGCTTTTATTTAGAAGCACGTCACCGGAAGTCACTTTCAGATATGAGGTGTGTTGTGACATTTTACTTCAGCGTCACATGTAGTTCGTCCGGTAGGTGGCGCTGTGATCCTTCACACAGAGGAGGAACAGCTGATCATCACTGAAAATACAGAAAAAATAAATAGTCTCAATTGTTCACACAGAAACACAACAGATATATAACGACCAC
>NW_019523154.1:0-499 GCF_002814215.2 Seriola lalandi dorsalis | reverse complement strand
CTTTTGTTCTCCCGCCTGCAGCCCACCAATCCTGTTGTCTAAGCCCCGGCTCTCCCTCCTGCATTCACATAAGCATAACATTCCCAGCGAGTTTACACATACATGACAATGACACAGTATCAGAACAAGAATCACTGAAGCCCTCTTCTTCTAGTCTGCTCCTTACGTTTTATTCACAATACTCAACTGCAGTTTCACAAACTCTCCACCAGGTGTCAGTGTGTGACCGTCTGTGGACTGAGGGGCGCTGTAGAACCTGGACAGAGAAACAACATCAAATATTACTGACAAACAACTGGTTATTTAATTACATACGTTTGATGTGAACTGCTGTATTGTTAAACAACAACAGTCCATTAAGCACACCGCTCTGTTTAATGCAAAGAGACCGTAATCTATTTGTGAAATTTGACCATTTAAAATCTTATCGTTTCTCCACAAAGCATTTTTATCTCTTTAAACATAATTTAATGCTCTTTTCCACCGGAGGTTTACATTA
>NW_019523153.1:0-839 GCF_002814215.2 Seriola lalandi dorsalis | reverse complement strand
CAATAAAACACAGTTACTGATAATAAACACAGTTCAGGCTGATTATCAGTCTGAGGCTTTAGTTTTCTCACCGTGTTCATCAGCAAACGTTGTTCCAGACCAAGTCAGGACACAGAGGCACGCGAGAGGAACAAGCTCCATAGTTGTCGACGTCATCTCAACATTAAACATCACAACATCACTTTAACATCTGGATAATGAAGCTTCAGCCGCTCCTCACACCGTGATTGGCTCCTCACACTCACTTTCGCTTCCTCGGCTTCAGCAACACTGCAACAGAAACACTTCCGGCACTGATCCTTCACAATAAAAGCGTCTCCTCCACATACATTAACTATGACTCATGAATTCTGATGGTGGTTGTTTTCTATCTGTTTCTAAACTGTTTTAACTCATAAACAACAAACAACCGAAACAGTCACAACATACACTTTGATATTTTTCATGTTTTATTCATTAGAAATGATGAAACTCTGCCTGAAATGACATGACACCCTGAAACTGCATCATCAGTTAATATTAGAGCTGCAACTATTAGTCAATTAATCAATTAGTCTATTGACAGAAAAGTCTTTTGATGATCAATTCAATCATTTTAGTCAGTTTGAAGCAGAAATACCAAATCTTTGATGTTTCAGCTCCTCAAATGTGATAATTTGCTGCTTTTCATCGTCTCATATTAAATTGATTTTCTTTGGATTTTTAGTTTGAAAAAACAAAACTTTATGACATCACCTCAGACTCTGGAAGATTTTAATGAGAATTTATTTCTGCTCTTTACAGTGTTTTATAAAATAAAATGATTAATTGATTACTGGAGAAAATAATCAGCAGATTAA
>NW_019523152.1:0-724 GCF_002814215.2 Seriola lalandi dorsalis | reverse complement strand
TTTATGCCTTACTATACTATGACGTTTTTATGACATTTTATGCCTTACTATACTATGACGCTTTTTGACATTTTATGCCTTACTATACTATAACGTTTTTTGACGTTTTTATGCCTTACTATACTATGACATATTTATGACATTTTATGCCTAACTATACTATGATGTTTTTATGACATTTTATGCCTTACTATACTATGACGTTTTTATGATATTTTATGCCTTTCTATACTATGATGTTTTTTGACGTTTTTATGCCTTACTATACTATATTTTTTGACATTTTTATGCCGTACTATACTATGACATTTTTATGACATTTTATGCCTCACCATATTATGATATTTTTGTTCCTGACTATAATATGACGTTTAATCAAGTTTTTATGCTTTGCTATACTATGATATATTTATGACATTTTATGCCTTACTATACTATGACGTTTTTATGACATTTTTATGCCGTACTATACTATGACATTTTTATGACATTTTATGCCTCACCATATTATGATATTTTTATTCCTGACTATAATATGACGTTTAATCAAGTTTTTATGCTTTGCTATACTATGACATTTTTTGACGTTTTCATGACTTACTATACTATGACGTTTTTATGACATTGTATGCCTCACTATACTATGACATTTTTATGACGTTTTATGCCTCACCATACTATGATATTTTTATTCCTGACTATAATATGCCTTACTATACTATGA
>NW_019523151.1:2053-2467 GCF_002814215.2 Seriola lalandi dorsalis | reverse complement strand
GACTGCGAGCGAGCAGAGCTGCCGCTTATGTTTATATAACGTTAATGGGCTCACAGTAATCTTACTAGTAGTTGTGAGTTGTAGAGGACTGGGATTTTTATTACAATTTCGGGAAACTCTGCTGCCTTAACTTACCTTCAAAACAAGTATTTGCTCTCCGGACCTTCTCCACCGTGTGTGTAACGACTGTTCATGCACAGCTTACACTGCTGATTGGCTGTTACTGTGGCTCTGCTTGTAACCAATCAGATGGTGCTGTGGGTGGGACAATGCTGGCGACAGAGTAGTGACAGCAGACAGAGAGGCACGGATGCATCAGGGCCAAAATAACCCAGTTTTAAATTGATCTCTTATCGGCTGTCGAATTTTAAAAAAGGCCGATGCCGATATGCGTCAAAATGCTGAATATCGGCG
>NW_019523151.1:0-743 GCF_002814215.2 Seriola lalandi dorsalis | reverse complement strand
AGATCTGTTCCCTTGTTTATCTCTTTACGTTGGGAGTAGTAGGTACACTTCATAAGAGTGTCCACCTCGCCTGAGCTGAAGTTAGTCTGTTCACTGAGCGCTTTCATTTTGTCTTTCTTCTCCTGTTGGCTTTCTGGTGTCTCACTCACTGGCATATATTTCATTTCCCACTTTATGCAACCATAGGTGTCCTGCATAGCTGCCCTTTGTTCAGCTGGGATTTCATCTGTGTCATACTCATCTGTCCCCTGTTTGCGCTTCTTTATACTTGGTGTCGAAGACCGCTTCACATTTTCAATTCGGGCTTGTAACTGCTTGACTAGTGAGTGATATCCTAGTCCAGGCATCACCAAATGGCGGACCGCGGTCCGGGCACGGACCCAGTGACGGTTCTGCCCGGACCCGTGAAAATTATATTATAATTATAATATTAGGCCTAATAAAAAGATAAATCATTCGTGCATGCGCAGCTAACTTAGTTTATACGACAGAAACGTCATCAATAGCCAAGCCAATCAAATCGATTGTTTACCTTTCAGCACCAGAGAATAGGGGACGGGGGGGAGAGAGTGAAAATGGCTTGAGAAAAGTAGACAGTGAAAACCAAACTTTTAAAGATGAATGGACGGACCAATAAATGTTCGTCCTGCCTGCAGCCACTTCTAAACCTGTGTCTCATATGCTGTGAAACTGTGGCATTAATAAAAAGTAGCAACGTTGAGCGTCACTATGAGACCAAACAC
>NW_019523150.1:6182-7044 GCF_002814215.2 Seriola lalandi dorsalis | reverse complement strand
TAGAGTTTGATTAGATGCCTGTACCATTAATAATGACTTTGTAACAGAACTGCGGATGTATTTATGTGATAAAGGAGAAGGTATCTGCTTGTTGCTCCTTTGACAGCAATTAATAAAATAATTTAACTAATTTAACAACGTGTGGTTGTTATCAGCCTCCTCCACCCTGCTCTGGTGTTTTTTTCTTTTTAATTGAAATCTTCTCTTCGTTACCTTTTTAGTGGAGCATCGGGAGGATGTGCAAACAGAAGCATCATCATTCTTTCTGTGTGTGTGTGTGTGTGTGTGTGTGTTTGTGTGTGAAGACCCCATGATGTTAACACTGTTAAGTTCTTCTGCCATCACTGAAAACATGATAATCTTTTTTGTCACACTTGATTCTTTGTGTGTGTGTGTGTTGTGTGTATCCGTGTGTGTGTGCGTCTCTCACTCACTGTTACTCCCTCTTTCGCACACACACACACACACACACACACACACACAATTTTTTCAAGTGTTCAAAACCACTTAAACTTCCTGCTGCAACATTTTCGTACTTGAACAAATAAACGTACAGGTCTTGGGCTACGTTTTGCCATTTGGTAATACACATATATTAAAACGTTTATACTTTTTGCGATATGCTTTCAGTGTCATTTGGTTTGCAGGGCTTACAGTTTTTAGCGACCATTAATGAGTACTGACTGGTTTTCACACATCACCAGGAGGCATCTGCTGGCTCGGTAGGTGTTGTGATGTGGTGAGTCTGATGAAATTAAAATGAAATAGAATTAAAGTGAAAATGATTTTAGGGCAAAGAAAAGCAGGATACAGTGACACAGGAGGAGAGTGAGGAAGCTTTGCAGAAAATGAGAAGTGTAGA
>NW_019523150.1:0-609 GCF_002814215.2 Seriola lalandi dorsalis | reverse complement strand
AGCCCGATATTTCTGTCCCCCTGCATCGGTACCAATCACCAATACCAACCTGCTTTATAGTAAAAAAACACACAGACATCTACCTTTATACTATATGGAGCTTTAAAAAGACTCCTGAGAAGCTGATGAAAAGTGAATTTTGTTTTTACTATTACTACTACTATTAGCTGGAAAGGAACAGGAAACATTCTTCTTCGACATCTGACATCAGTATGACCACTGTCAAAATAAGCTGCTAATTGTGCTAATTGGGAGATGAAGGAAAACTGCAGGACTCGGACAAAGCCCAAATAAAGTTCATTTATTTTTTGACATTCTCTGTGGGAAAACAGGATATCACTGAGCTCCAAAAAAGTGAGGATGTCAGCTTCAAATTAAAGGTCGATTTATTTGTTGCGACAATTAGGGCTTGCAGCCAATTAGCGTCTCTGACTTTGACAATAAATAAGTGCGGTCACTGAAGCTGTTTACAGCAGCTGTCTGCTAATAATTACTTTCAGCTTTACTACCTCTACATTTGGGTTAGTGTGACTTTTTTTGGTGGCACATGCTGGTGATTTTTATAGTGGAGCTACACTGTGCTACACTTGCAGTGTACACAGGCCTCCT
>NW_019523149.1:0-819 GCF_002814215.2 Seriola lalandi dorsalis | reverse complement strand
ATGACATTTTTTGCCTTACTATACTATGTCGTTTTTATGACTTTTTATGCCTTACTATACTATGTCGTTTTCATGACTTTTTTTGCCTTACTATACTATGTCCTTTTTATGCCTTACTATATTATGTCGTTTTTATGACTTTTTATGCCTTACTATACTATGTCATTTTTATGACTTTTTATGCCTTACTATACTATGACCTTTTATGCCTTACTATACTTTATCGTTTTTATGACATTTTTTGCCTTACTATACTATGTCGTTTTTATGACTTTTTATGCCTTACTATACTATGTCGTTTTCATGACTTTTTTTGCCTTACTATACTATGTCCTTTTTATGCCTTACTATATTATGTCGTTTTTATGACTTTTTATGCCTTACTATAGTATGACATTTTAAGCCTTACTATACTACGTCATTTTAATGATTTTTTATTCCTTATTATACTATGAAGTTTTTATGACTCTTTATGCCATACTATACTATGACGTTTTTTGAGGTTTTTATGCCTTACTATATTATGTCGTTTTTATGACTTTTTATGCCTTACTATACTATGACCTTTTATGAATACTATACTATGACTTTTTATGCCTTACTATACTATGACGTTTTTTGAGGTTTTTATGCCTTACTATGCTATGTCGTTTTTATGACTTTTTATGCCTTACTATAGTATGACATTTTAAGCCTTACTATACTACGTCATTTTTATGACTTTTTATGCCTTATTATACTATGATGTTTTTATGACTTTTTATGCCTTACTATATTAAGGTATAAAAAGTCATAAAAACGATATAGTATCGTAAGGCA
>NW_019523148.1:6328-7193 GCF_002814215.2 Seriola lalandi dorsalis | reverse complement strand
ATAATTGTAGTCATCATCATTATTGTAGAAAAGAAGCTAATCCTGATGATTAGTGCTAATGCAAATGCTAGCTAGCCCACCATTGTATATTTGCAATCTATTGGTTAATGCTAATGCTGGCGAGAAAGCCCTGCCCCTCTGTCCCTGTTTTTTTCACCAATAAAAAGGAGGAAAAAAAAGCTAATGCTAACTGTAGCTGCTAATGCTAGCAAGCTACCCCCACTTGTTGTTGTCCGAGAATAACCAATAAAGTGCCCAGCTTAGCCCCCCAACGTGGCACCCGGTTCAAAATGATTTTGAGCTTATAAAGTGATGTTTACAAATAATTCCAATATTTGTAGTTTTAAATCAAACTTGGAACCTAAACCTGGAAAATAAATCTGCATCAGAAATTCAAGTTTCTGCATGTGAAAACAAATTGTGCTTGTGGCAAAGAGATTTTTATTTGTTGAGACAGTGTGAATCAAAACTGAACTAATGATCAGTGGTGAGGTGAATCAAAGACACAGGGAAAGTAAAAGCTTTGTGGACGTCTGTGTTCAGAGATAAAGAGCAGAAAACTGTAAAACTCAGTGAGCAACATTCCCAGTGTGAGACACTGACAAGTACAAATTTTGATCCTTGTCACTCCAGTGTCACTGTGGGAACTTTTGACCAGAGTTTTACAGTTTTCTTCTCTGTATCACGACACAGATGTTGACAAATCCATTTCTTCTTTTACAGTGTCTTTGTTCAACCTCAACACTGATCGTTTGTGGAGTTTTGATTCAGACTTTCAACAAATACAAATCTCTTTGACACAAGTGCAACTGTTTCACATGCACAAACTTGAATTTGTCAGAGTTATTTTACAGGTTTACAAAGG
>NW_019523148.1:0-1311 GCF_002814215.2 Seriola lalandi dorsalis | reverse complement strand
TGTCGTTCGGCCATGCTAACAGCATGGTCTGTTTGTGAAGGAGGGGTCTTTGGTCTCTGTTCCCTATCAATCTGATAGTTTGATGGTGGAAAGAGTTGCAAAGTGTCAGTTAGGGGTCCGTAACTCTGCATGTCCTTATAATGAACTTCCTTAATGGCTTTTGACTGATGCCAGGCCACGTATGTACGCTACACAGGCAAAATATACAATACAATGTCATGAAAGGTAACATAACAAAATGCACAGCATATAACCTGCAACACAGCATACAGCACAGCAGTCTGAACAACACATTGAAAGAGGGTAAGCATTTAAGCTAGTTTAGTATCATTACGAGTCTCCAAAAAGTAGCTCTATGGCTTAACAAATCACAGTAAGTGCTAAAAACAGTTAGCACAGATCTCAATGAGTACATTACACAGCAAAATATAAAACATGAACACCTGAAACCTTGAACAAAATCATTGATTATCCCAGACCACGCAAGAGGACATCTTACCACAGCGAAGTCCTCTTTTCTCTGTGCAGTTCCCACACCAACCACTGCGCCAATAGATGGCAGTGTTGCACCTTTTTTGCCATAATTTACAAAGCACAAATTTACTCCGTTGAGCATGTTATACATCGACATGTTATACATTCAACATTTTTGCTGAGAAAACTTTTGTAATTACACAAGGTTTTTGTAAATAAACAAACAAATCTCAATAGAATTAAAAAACAGATACTTCTTGTACTGTTAATTGTCAGTAGTTTTATCTCATCTTTTTACAGTATTAAACTTTAACAGTTCAATCTCTTAAATAACAAAGTAATACTTGAAATTACAATACATTTGCAAATGTATCTTAACAGTATTTCTATGTAAAAAAAACAAAACAATTTTCTTTCTTAAAAAATGGAAATTTTATGGTTATTCACAGTTATGGTGTTTTCATGTTTTTGACATTTGACATGTAAATTAACAGTCTATTTTTGTAATTTTATTAATGTTTTCATGTATTTTAAAAATACAGGAAAAATCTGTAAAGTATACATTAAAAATGTACAGATTTTTTTCACAGTGTAGACCAGGAAAGGAGAGAGGTACAAACATGTGTTTAGTGTAAAGTTGTCAGTTGGGGGAATAACACAGGGCTGTGAATGAGCCCTGTCACTGTGATCAGGCTCCTCCTTCTGATCCACCATCTTAGTGTTGATGAAGACTAAACTGAGAGACCACAGCCTGCTTTATACTTGCTGTAGCTCACAGTGACTCAACACTGCAGACATGATGCCTCTGTTCATCTCAGTGCTGCTGGCTGCTATGTG